>NC_057814.1:137774050-138074050 GCF_018294505.1 Triticum aestivum | reverse complement strand
GATTGGTACCTGTGGGTGACTAGTAGTGTTGATTACATCTTGTAGTTGATGCTATATGGTTTATTGGTGGAAGATTATATGTTCAGATCCATTATGCTATTTAATATCTCTCTTATCTTGAGCATGAATATTATTTGTGAGTAGTTACCTTTGTTCTTGAGGCCACGGGAGAAGTCATGTTGCAAATAATCATGTGACTTTGATATGTATTCGATATTTTGATGATATGTATGTTGTGATTCCTTAGTGGTGTTATATGAACGTCGACTACATGACACTTCACCATCTTTGGGCCTAAGGGAATGCATTGTGGAGTAGTTATTAGATGATGGGTTGCTAGAGTGACAGAAGCTTAAACCCTAGTTTATGCGCTATTTCGTAAGCGACTGATTTGGATCCATATGTTTAATGATATGGTTAGATTTTATCTAAATACTTTTCTCGTAGTTGCGGATGCTTGCGAGGAGGTTAATCATAAGTGGAAGACTTGTTCAAGTAAGAACAACACCCAAGCACCGGTCCACCCACATATCAAATTATCAAAGTAGCGAACGTGAATCAAACCAACATGATGAAAGTGACTAGATGAAATTCCCGTGTGCCCTCAAGAACGCTTTGCTTATTATAAGAGACAGTTCCAACCCGTCCTTTGCTACAAAACGGATTGAGCTACCTTGCTGCATTTTATTTACTCCTTTACTTGTCCGTTACAAATTATCTTACTATCAAACTACTTGTTACCGACAATTTCAGTGCTTGCAGAAATTACCTTGCTGAAAATTGCTTGTCATTTCGTTCTGCTCCTCATTGGGTTCGACACTCTTACTTATCGAAAGGACTACGATAGATCCCCTTTACTTGTGGGTCATCAAGACTCTTTTCTGGCGCCGTTGCCGGGGAGTGAAGCGCTCTTGATAAGTGGAAATCTGTAAGGAAAAATTATATTACATGCTGAAATTTTATTGTCACTTGTTACTATGGAAAAAAAATCCTTTGAGTGGTTTGTTTGCGGTGCCTTCACCATGACTGGAAACACAAAGAGTTTCCCCTCAACCTACAGCACCTACTGGAAATATTAGTTATGAAGTTCCTTCGGGTATGATAGAGCAACTGCTAGCTAATCCTTATGCAGGAAAGGGAACGAAGCATTCCGATATGCATTTGATACATGTCGATGAAATATGCGGATTATTTAAGCTTGCAGGTTTACCCAAAAATGAAGTTAAGAAAAAGATTTTCCCTTTATCTTTGGGGAGAAAAGCATTGACATGGTATAGGATATGCGATGATATTGGATCTTGGAACTAGAATCAACTGAAATTGGAATTTCACCAAAAGTTTTATCCTATGCATCTAGTTCATCGTGATCGGAATTATATATATAATTTTTGTCCTCGTGAAGGAGAAAGTATCGCTCTAGCTTGGGGGAGGCTTAAGTCAATGTTATATTCATGCCCCAATCATGAGCTCTCAAGAAAAAATATTATTCATAATATTTATGCTCGGCTTTCTCGTAATGATCAATCCATACTCGATACTTCTTGTGCTGGTTCTTTTATGAAGAAAACTATTGAATTCAGGTGGGGCCTTTTAGAAGTAATTAAACAAAACTTTGAAGATTGGGAACTCGCCGAAGGTAAAGAGTTGGGTATTAAGCTTGAGTTTGATTGTGTTAAATCTTTTATGAATACCGATGCTTTTCACAAGTTTAGCACTAAATATGGACTTGACTCTGAGATAGTAGCCTCTTTTTGTGAATCATTAGCTACTCATGTTGATCTTCCTAAGGAGAAGTGGTTTAAATATCATCCCCCTATTGAAGAAGAAATTAAAGAAGCGGTCATAGCTAAAGATGAAACTATCATTTACAATGCTGATCTAGTAGTTATAACTACTTATATTGAAAAACCACCTTTCCCTGTTAGGATAAAGGAACATGCTAAGGTATCAACAGTGGTTCGCAAAAGTCATATTAGAGCACCTGAACCCTCTGAACAAATTAAAGTAGAACCTAGTGTTGCTATGGTTAAAGATCTCTTGGTCGATAATATTGATGGGCATGTCATTTACTTCTGCGATGAAGCAGCTAGAATTGCCAAACTCAGTAAAAAAGATAAACATAGACCTATTATTCGCATGCCTGTTGTTTCAGTTAAAATAGGAGATCATTGCTATCATGGTTTATGTGACTTATGTGCTAGTGTGAGTGCCATTCCTTTTACCTTATACCAAGAAATTATGAATGACATAGCACCCGCTGAAATAGAAGACATAGACGTTACTATTAAACTTGCAAATAGAGACACCATCATGCTACTTCTTGAGCTTGCGTTGATTTTTCCCTTGAAGCGAAAAGGGTGATGCAGCAAAGTAGAGATAAATATTTCCCTCAGTTAAGAAGCAAGGTATCAATCCAGTAGGAGGCACAAGCAAGTCTCCAATATATGCACATGCACAAACTAACAAACACTTGCACTCAACGCGAAAAAGGGGTTGTCAGTCCCTTCACGTTCACTTGCAAGAGTGAGATCTAATAGAGATAACAAATAAAAGTAAATAAAATTAGCACATTTTTTTTGTTTTTTTGGTTTTATAGATCTGAAAATATATGATGGAAAATAGACCCGGCGGCCACAGGTTTCACTAGAGGCTTCTCTCTTGAATAAATCATACGCTGGGTGAACAAATTACTGTTGAGCAATTGATAGAAAAGCGCATAATTATGATGATATCTAAGGCAATGATCATGAATAGGCATCGCGTCTGTGACAAGTAGACCGAAACGATTCTGCATCTACTACTATTACTCCACACATCGACCGACGCCTGCCTGCATCTAGAGTATTAAGTTCAAGAGAACAGAGTAACACATTAAGCAAGATGACATGATGTAGAGGGATAAACTCAAGCAATATGATATAAACCCCATCTTTTTACCCTTAATGGCAACAATACAATACGTGCCTCGCTACCCCTACTATGTTACTGGGTGAGGATACCGAATGATTGAACCCATCACAAAGCACCTCTCCCATTGTAAGAAAAACCAATCTAGTTGGCCAAACCAAATCGATAGATCGGAGAGAAATACAAAGCTATCAAATCATGCATATAAGAATTCAGAGGAGACTCAAATAATATTCATAGATAATCTGATCATAAACCCACAATTCATCGGATCTCAACAAACACAACGCAAAAGAAGATTCCATCGGATAGAACTCCAAGAACATCGAGGAGAACTTGGTATTGAATATCAAAGAGCGAGAGAGATAAGAAGCCATCTAGATACTAGCTATGGACCCGTAGGTCTGTGGTAAAATACTCACACATCATCGGTAGGGTAGCAAGGTTGGTGTAGAGGCCCTCTGTGATCGAATCCCCCTTCGGCAGATCACCGAAATTGGCCCCAGGATGGGATCTTACGGGAATAGAGGCTTGCGGTGGCGGAAAAGTATTTTTGTGGACGCTCCTGATGTTTGGGGAATATATGAGAACATATAGAGGTGAAACTAGGGTTAGAGGACCCTCGAGGGGCCCACAAGCCAGGGGCGCCCCCTGGGGAGCGCCCTAGAGGCTTGTGGCCTCCTCGAGAATCTTCTGGCCCTCTCTCCAAGTCACGTAGGTGTCTTCTGGTCCAAGAAAAATCATCGTAAAGTTTAATTCCGTTTGGACTCCATTTGATATTCCTTTCTGAAAAAGTCCAAAACAAGGAAAAAACAGCAACTGGCACTGGGCACTAGGTTAATAGGTTAGTCCCAAAAATGATATAAAATAGTACCAAAATACATATAAAACATCCAAGATAGATAATATAATAGCATGGAACAATAAAAAATTATAGATACGTTGAAGACGTATCAAGCATCCCAAGCTTAATGCCTGCTCGTCCTCGAGTAGGTAAATGATAAAAACAGAATTGTTGATGTGGAATGCTACGTAACATGTTTATCAATATAATTTTCTTTATTATGGCATGAATGTTCAGATTCATAATATTCAAAACAAAAGTTTAATATTGACATAAAAACAATAATACTTCAAGCATATTAATAAAGCAATCATGTCTTCTCAAAATAACATGGCCAAAGAAAGTTATCCCTAAAAAATCATATAGTCTGGCTATGCTCCATCTTCATCACACAAAATATTTCATCATGCACAACCCCGATGTTAGTCATGCAATTATTTCATACTTTTAGTGTTCTCAAACGTTTTCAACTTTCACGCAATACATGAGCGTGAGCCATGGATATAGCACTATAGGTGGAATAGAATATGGTGGTTGTGGACAAGACAAAAAGAAGTAGAAAGTCTCACATCAACTAGGCAAATTAATGGGTAATGAATATGCCCATTAATTGACATCGATGCAAGTGAGTAGGGATTGCCATGCAACGGATGCACTAGAGCTATAAGTGTATGAAAGGTCAAAAAGAAACTAAGTGGGTGTGCATCCAACTTGCTTGCTCATGAAGACCTAAGACAATTTGGGGAAGCCCATCATTGGAATATACAAGCCAAGTTCTATAATGAAAAATTCCCACTAGTATATGAACGTGATAAAATAGGAGACTCTCTATCATGAAGATCATGGTGCTACTTTGAAACACAAGTGTGGAAAAGGATAGTAACATTGTCCCTTCTCTCATTTTCTCTTTTTTTTGGGATTCTTTGGCCTCTTTTTGTTTATTTGGTCTTCTTTGGCCTCTTTTATTTTTTATAAAGTCCGGAGACTCATCCCAACTTGTGAGGGAATCATAGCTTCCATCATCCTTTCCTCACATGGGACAATGATCTAATAATGATGATCATCACACTTTTATTTACTTAAAACTCAAGAATTACAAATCGATGCTAGAAAAAAGATAAGACTATATGAATGCCTCATGCATATGAGAACAATATGACAATGATGGTGTGTGTCATAATAAATGGAACGATGGAAGTTGCATGGCAATATATCTCGGAATGGCTATGGAAATGCCATAATAGGTAGGTATGGTGGCTGTTTTGAGGAAGGGTATATGGTGGGTGTAATGCACCGGCGGATGTTGCGCGGCACTAAAGAGGCTTGCAATGGTGGAAGGGTGAGAGTACGTAAGATGGGGCAACGACGACCAACAGACAATCCCTCGATGCACGAGGAACCTCCTGCCGTAGTAGACATAACCAGTGCGCAACCCATCGGTGATGACAGACCTTGAGCCAAGTGAAACTTTCATGCAAAAAATTCACACAAAATAAATAACGACGGCTCCCAAAGAGGGCCGCTTAATGTTCGGTACACATGTTGTCTAAACTGTCGAAAAATAACCTAATCTTTACATCCACGCATGATGGCTTTAAATAAAGACTTGACGCTGGCCAAACCCCTCACGCACGCACATGGCTTTGAAAAGAAAATAAACGAGTATTAAAATAAAATACTCCAATCCTTTTACATCTTAGATTGGGTTTTCTAGCTAACAGACCGAAGAATATTGAAGCAGGACCCCAGCCCGTGTCCTTCGATGACATAAAATCTCATAGCAGCCTCGAAGTCTTGCCAAGTTGAGAAACCTTCTCTGTACGTGGAACCGGCCAAAATAGAAATAAATATTTTTCTTGACGTTGTTGACTAAGCCAAATATGTCATATCCGACCTGTTCCTTTGCATCAACGTAGGTTACGTTCCCTTTCCAAATATTAATGAACGTTGATTTCTCCTTGCCAAAACGATAGCTCCTGTCTTTATTTAGCACGTCACCTTGCATGTAATTATTCTCTTTTAATACATGCTCATCCAGAGACGTTTCTTTCTTTAACGAATTGACATCCGATCGTATTTTTTGAACATCAACAACACTTGCATCCACCATATCATCAGCTGCAACCACCATAGTTAGATTACCCATGGTCATGTCACTCAACATTAGTCATAAAGAAGTCACATAATTATTGCAAAAGTTTATTAGCAATCGAAACAAAGTACTAATACGCATGCTCCTATGGGAGAGATGTTGGGAACATAGCATGCAATTTCAAAAAAATTCCTACGCTCACGCAAGATCTATCTAGGAGATGCATAGCAACGAGAGGGGGAGAGTATGTCCACGTACCCACGTAGACCGAAAGCGGAAGCGTTTGTTAACGCGGTTGATGTAGTCGAGCTTCTCGTTCCGACCGATCAAGCACCGAACGTACGGCACCTTCGAGTTCTGCACACGTTTAGCTCGATGACGTCCCTCGAACTCTTGACCCAGCAAACTGTCGAGGGAGAGTTCCGTCAGCATGATGGCATGGTGATGGTGATGGTGAAGTTATCCGCGCAGGGCTTCGCCTAAGCACTACGTGAATATGACCGGAGGTGTAAACTATGGAGGGGGGCGCCGCACACGGCTTGGAACAATTGTGTGACTTAGAGGCGCCCCTGCCCCCGTATATAAAGAAGGGAGAGGGGAGGAGGCCGGCCCTAGGCGCGCTCCAAGTAGGAGGAGTCCTACTTGGGCTCCTAGTAGGATTCGGCCCCCCTTCCTTTTACCGGAGGGGGAAAGGGGGAAGGAGAGAGAGAGGGAGAAGGAAAGGGGGGCGCCGCCCCCTCTCATAGTCCTATTCGGACTCCCTCCCTGTGGGGGGCGCACCACCTCTTTGTGGGCTGGTGTGCCTCCCTCCTGTGGCCCATATCTTCCCCCTGGGGGTTCCGGTAACCCCCCGGTACTCTGATATGTACCTGATACACTCCGGAACACTTCCGGTGTCCGAATACTATCATCCAATATATCAATCTTTACCTCTCGACCATTTCGAGACTCCTCATCATGTCCGTGATCTCATCCGGGACTCTGAACAACATTCGGTCACCAAATCACATAACTCATATAATACAAATCGTCATTGAACGTTAAGCGTGCGGACCCTACGGGTTCGAGAACTATGTAGACATGACTGAGACACCTCTCCGGTCAATAACCAATAGCGGAACCTGGATGCTCATATTGGCTCCCACATATTCCACGAAGATCTTTATCGGTCGAACCGTTATGACAACATCGTTATTCCCTTTGTCATCGGTATGTTACTTGCCCGAAATTCGATCGTCGGTATCTTCATACCTAGTTCAATCTTGTTACCGACAAGTCTCTTTACTCGTTTTGTAATGCATCATCCTGCAACTAACTCATTAGTCACATTGCTTGCAAGGCTTATTATGATGTGCATTACCAAGAGGGCCCAGAGATACCTCTCCGATACTCGGAGTGACAAATCCTAATCACGATCTATGCCAACCCAACAAAACACCTTCGCAGATACCTGTAGAGCATATTTATAATCACCCATTTACGTTGTGACGTCTGATAGCACACAAGGTATTCCTCCGGTATCCGGGGGTTGCATAATCTCATAGTCAAAGGAATATGTATAAGTCATGAAGAAAGCAATAGCAATAAAACTTAACGATCATTATGCTAAGCTAACGGATGGGTCTTGTCCATCACATCATTCTCCTAATGATGTGATACCGTTCATCAAATGACAACACATGTCTATGGTTAGGAAACTTAACAATCTTTGATTAACGAGCTAGTCTAGTAGAGTCTTACTAGGGACACTGTGTTTTGTCTATGTATCCACACATGTATCAAGGTTCCGGTTAATACAATTCTAGCATGAATAATAGATATTTATCATGATATAAGGAAATACAAATAAAAACTTTATTTTTGCCTCTAGGGCATATTTCCTTCAGTCTCCCACTTGCACTAGAGTCAATAATGTAGATTACAATGTAATGATTCTAACACCCATGGAGTCTTGGTGCTGATCATGTTTTTCTCGTGGAAGAGGCTTAGTCAACGGGTCTGCTATATTCAGATCCGTATGTATTTTGCAAATCTCTATGTCTCCCTCCTTGACTTGATCACAGATGGAGTTGACGTGTCTCTTGATGTGTTTGGTTCTTTTGTGAAATCTGGATTCCTTCGCCAAGGCAATTGCTCCAGTATTGTCACAAAAGATTTTCATTGGACCCGATGCACTAGGTATTACACCTAGATCGTATATGGACTCCTTCATCCAGACTCCTTCATTCGCTGCTTCCGTAGCAGCTATGTACTCTGCTTCACACGTAGATCCCGCCACGACGCTTTGCTTGGAACTGCACTAAGTGACAGCTCCACCATTAAATATAAATACGTATCTGGTTTGTGACTTAGAGTCATCTGGATCAGTGTTAAAGCTAGCATCGACATAACCATTTACGACGAGCTCTTTGTCACCTCCATAAACGAGAAACATAACCTTAGTCCTTTTCAGGCATTTCAAGATGTTCTTGACAGCTGTCCAGTGATCCACTCCTGGATTACTTTGGTACCTCCCTGCTAAACTTATAGCAAGGCACACAACAGGTCTGGTACACAACATAGCATATATGATAGAACCTATGGCTGAGGCATAGGGAATGACTTTCATTTTCTCTCTATCTTCTACAGTGGTCGGGCATTGAGTCTGAGTCAACTTCACACCTTGTAACACAGGCAAGAACCCTTTCTTGGACTGATCCATTTTGAACTTCTTCAAAACTTTATCAAGGTATGTGCTTTTTGAATGTCCAATGAAGCGTCTTGATCTATCTCTATAGATCTTGATGCCTAATATATAGGCAGCTTCACCGAGGTCTTTCATTGAAAAACTTTTATTCAAGTATACTTTTATGCTATCCAGAAATTCTATATCATTTCAAATCAACAATATGTCATCCACATATAATATTAGAAATGCTACAGAACTCCCACTCACTTTCTTGTAAATACAGGCTTCTCCGAAAGTCTGTACAAAACCATATGCTTTGATCGCCTCATCAAAACGTATATTCCAACTCCGAGATGCTTGCACCAGTCCATAAATGGATCACTGGAGCTTGCACACTTTGTTAGCACCTTTAGGATCGACAAAACCTTCTGGTTGCATCATATACAACTCTTCTTTAAGAAATCCATTAAGGAATGCAGTTTTGATGTCCATTTGCCAGATTTCATAATCATAAAATGCGGCAATTGCTAACATGACTCGGACAGACTTATGCATCGCTACGGGTTTGAAGGTCTCATCGTAGTCAACTCCTTGAACTTGTCGAAAACCTTTCACGACAATTCGAGCTTTGTAGACAGTAACATTACCATCAGCGGCAGTCTTCTTCTTGAAGATCCATTTATTCTCTATGGCTTGCCGATCATCGGGCAAGTCCACCAAAGTCCATACTTTGTTCTCATACATGGATCCCATCTCAGATTTCATGGCCTCAAGCCATTTTGCGGAATCTGGGCTCATCATCGCTTCCTCATAGTTCGTAGGTTCGTCATGGTCTAGTAACATGACTTCCAGAACAGGATTACCGTACCACTCTGGTGCGGAACATGCTCTGGTTGACCTACGAGGTTCGGTAGTAACTAGATCCGAAGTTTCATGATCATCATCATTTGCTTCCTCACTAGTTGGTGTAGGCATCACGGGAACGGTTTTTTGTGATGAGCTACTTTCCAATTCAAGAGAAGGTACAATTACCTCATCAAGTTCTACTTTCCCCCCACTCACTTCTTTCGAGAGAAACTCCTTCTCTAGAAAGGATTCATTCTTAGCAACAAAGATCTTGCCTTCAGATCTGTGATAGAAGGTGTACCCAACAGTCTCGTTTGGGTAACCTATGAAGACGCACTTCTCCAATTTGGGTTCGAGCTTATCAGGCTGAAGCTTTTTTACATAAGCATCGCAACCCCAAACTTGAAGGAACTACAGCTTAGGTTTCTTGCCAAACCACATTTCATACAGTGTCGTCTCAACGGATTTAGACGGTGCCCTATTTAAAGTGAATGCAGCTATCTCTAATGCATAACCCCAAAACGATAGTGGTAAATCGGTAAGGGACATTATAGATCGCACCATATCTAATAAAGTACGGTTACGACGTTCGGACACACCATTACGCTGTGGTGTTCCAGGTGGCGTGAGTTGTGACACTATTCCACATTGTTTTAAATGAAGGTCAAACTCGTAACTCAAATATACGGCTCCGCAATCGGATCATAGAAACTTAATTTTCTTGTTACGATGATTCTCCACTTCACTCTGAAATTCTTTGAACTTTTCAAATGTTTCAGACTTGTGTTTCATCAAGTAGATATACCCATATCTGCTCTAATCATCTGTGAAGGTCAGAAAATAACGATACCCGCCACGAGCCTCAACACTCATTGGACCGCATACATCGGTATGTATTGTTTCCAATAAGTCAGTAGCTCGCTCCATCGTTTCGGAGAACGGAGTTTTAGTCATCTTGCCCATGAGGCATGGTTCACAAGCATCAAATGATTCATAATCAAGTGATTCCAAAAGTCCATCCGCATGGAGTTTCTTCATGCGTTTTACACCAATATGACCTAAACGGCAGTGCCACAAATATGTTGAACTATCATTATCAACTTTGCATCTTTTGGCATCAATATTATGAATATGTGTATCACCATGATCGAGATTCAACAAAAATAGACCACTCCTCAAGGGTGCATGACCATAAAAGATATTACTCATCTAAATAGAACAACAATTATTCTCTGATTTAAATGAATAACCGTCTCACATTAAACAAGATCCAGATATAATGTTCATGCTCAACGCTGGCACCAATAATAGTTATTCAGGTCTAAAACTAATCCCGAAGGTAGATGTAGAGGTAGCGTGCCGACGGCGATCACATCGACCTTGGAACCATTCCCGACGCGCATCGTCACCTCATCCTCAGCCAATCTTTGTTTAATCCGTAGTCCCAGTTTCGAGTTACAATTATGAGCAACCGAACCGGTATCAAATACCCAGGCACTACTACGAGCATTAGTAAGGTACACATTAATAACATGTATATCAAATATACCTTTTTTCACTTTGCCATCTTATCCGCCAAATACTTGGGGCAGTTCCGCTTCGAGTGACCAATCCCTTTGCAGTAGAAGCACTCAGTATCAGGATTAGGTCCAGATTTGGGCTTCTTCCCGGGAGTGACAACTTGCTTGCCATTCTTCTTGAAGTTCCCCTTCTTTCCTTTGCCTTTTTTTGAAACTAGTGGTATTGTTAAGCATCAACACTTGATGCTCCTTCTTGATTTCTACCTCCGCAGCTTTGAGCATTGCGAAGAGCTCGGGAATAGTCTTATCCATCCCTTGCATATTATAGTTCATCACGAAGCCTTTATAGCTTCGTGGCAGTGATTCAAGAACTCTGTCAATAACACTATCATCTGGAAGATTAACTCCCAGCGGAGTCAAGTGGTTATGATACCCAGACATTCTGAGTATGTGTTCACTGACAGAACTGTTCTCCTCCATCTTGCAGCTATAAAACCTGTTGGAGACTTCATATCTCTCAACTCGGGCATTTGCTTGAAATATTAACTTCAACTCCAGGAATGTCTCATATGCTCCATGACGTTCAAAACGTCTTTGAAGTCCCGATTCTAAGTCGTAGAGCATGTCACACTAAACTATCGAGTAGTCATCAGATCGAGCTTGCCACACGTTCATAACATTAGCATCTGCTCCTGCAGCAGGCCTTTCACCTAGCGGTGCATCAAGGACATAATACGTCTGTGCAGCAATGAGGATAATACTCAAGTTACGGACCCAGTCTGTGTAGTTGCTACCATCATCTTTCAACTTAGCTTTCTCTAGGAACGCATTAAAATTCAAGGGAACGGTATCACGGGCCATTGATCTACAACATAGATATGCAAAAACTATCAGGACTAAGTTCATGATAAATTAAGTTCAATTAATCATATTACTTAAGAACTCCCACTTAGATAAATGATCACGTGATCCAAATCAATTAAACCATGTCCGATCATCACGTGAGATAGAGTAGTTTTCAATGGCGAATATCTGTATGTTGATCATATCTACTATATGATTCATGCTCGACCTTTCGGTCTCCAGTGTTTCGAGGCCATGTCTATACATGCTAGGCTCATCGAGTTTAACCCGAGTATTCCGCATGTGCAAAACTGTCTTGCACCCGTTGTACGTGAACGTAGAGCTTATCACACCCGATCATCACGTGGTGTCTCGGCACGACAAACTGTCGCAACAGTGCATACTCAGGGAGAACACTTATACCTTAAAATTTTAGTAAGGGATCATCTTATAATGCTACCGCCGTACTAAGCAAAATAAGATGCATTAAAGATAAACATCACATGCAATCAAAATATGTGTCATGATATGGCCATCATCATCTCGTGCTTTTGATATCCATCTCCAAAGCACCGTCATGATCTCCATCGTCACCAGTGTAGGAGATATGCCCTAGAGGCAATAATAAATGTTATTGATTATCTCCCTGTTCATAATTATGTTTATGTTCCATGCTATAAATGCTGTGGTTCCCGAGCCCGTATATCCATAAAGGCTCTGGGGAGAACCCATATGCACGTGTGGAATAATAAACGGTAAAATGTATTCCTAGTCGTGCCTCTAAGACTAGCTCAAGTGTTGCATGATGATTATGTTTTCCCAATCATGGGCATGTCTATGCCAAGCAACTTTGAGGGCACAATCTCAGGAAGGACATTTGTGTTGAATCGACCCGAATTGATGTTATGCTATGAGATACATTTGTCACAAGTTAATGGTTTATAACACAGAGATAGTTAATGTTTGCATAATTCCTTAGACCATGAGAGTATCGAGTTTCTTCATGCTTGCTTCATGAACTTTGGGGTTTGTTAAACGTCATCCGTAACTGGATGGCTATTACGGCGGCTTACGGGTTCATGGGAAAGTATGTTAAGTAACTTGATAGCTCGAGATTGGGATTTGCTCCTCCGACGATGGAGAGATATACTCGGGCCCTCTCGGTGTTACGGTGTCCATCATCGTCTGGCCAGACACTTTGTGATTTGATCACGGGGATGCCGGAACACGAAACGAGAAAAGAGAACAAAACCGGTAACGAGGTAACTTGCATAGTGGACAAAGTGTTGTCCCACGGGGATGTAATAAATCTCACCTCAGGTGTTTGTGATATATCGTGAAGCAACATGAATAGCTCACCGCAACTGGAGGTTCACTCGAATATTCATTCGTGTGGGTATAGGGGTCAATATGGGTGTCCACGGCTCCGATGTTGATCATTGATCGGAAGGGGTTCCAGGTCATGTCTATACTTCACCGAACCTATAGGGTCACACGCTTAAGGGTCATCTATCTGCTGAATACTAGACAGGGAGTCTGAGAGAAAATCACCGAAAAAGTTTCGGACACCGGAAAAGTTTCGGACAGCGGAAAAGTTCCGCAGAGAGAGGTCACCGGATGAGTTCCGGTGAAACTGAAAAGTTGTTTCAGGGGATACCATAAAGTCAAATTGGTTTCGGCACATGCCTGATAATTCTTGGAGGATGCCAGAATCATTCTGGAAGCTTTCTGGAATTTTCCGGGATAATAACCGGATATGCTCCGGAGCTGCCGGAACCACTTCAGATGCTTTTCGCAGATGAAAATCACTAAACCGGAATTGTTTCGGAACGCGTTGAAAATAATTTTGGTGGGTACTGGAAATGTTCTAAGCCCACACAAATATTTTCAGTTCGAACGGACGCTGAAAAATGTCGTCGTGAATAGTGAAAATCAGCTTTATGGTTACTTTATGGAAAGCCACCTTTTGGGGCTTTGCTCCAAAAGATCTTGGGGATGACATGGATGGATAGGAGCCATTTTTTGGGCCCCTCATGGGGGTGTGGCCGGCCACATGGGGTATCCCCCCTTGGGGACCCTCTTGTTCATTGGTTTCACTCCTAGGTCCTTGTGGAAGGACTTCTTTCATGTGCATTTTGGGTTTTTGTGTGAAACTACCCTACCCCTTGGGATTTCCTATAAATAGAGGTGGAGGGGCAGCCCTCCACACTCATCCCTTCTCACATACAAGTGCCATGCATGATCTGGCTTCTCTCTCCCTCCCAGCGAAATAGTTTCGTAGAGCCGAAAGGCTGTCTGGGTTCCGGTGGGAACTAGTTCTGGACGGCGAAGCCCTGCCGGAATAGATGACACCGTATGTGTGCAACTCTGTAGAGAGATCGTAGTTTCGGTCTTAGTTCGTGAGTGCCTCCCGAAGGGCTGTCCGTGTGACCGTCCGAGTTTCGAAGGTCCTCCAGAAGGGCTGGCCGAGTGACCGTTCGAGTTTCGAAGGTCCTCCCGAAGGGCTGTCCGCGACACCGTCCGGGGGACTGTTCGACCGCCTCCCGGAGGGCTGTCTGAGGAGCAGATGAGGGTATACATCCTCGCGGTTGGGAGGTTGTAAATCCTAGCTGCGGGGATCTGCACCGCCGATCGTCATCGACTCTACTTCCCGCTGCGCTACGAGTCGGTAACGAAAAAGATCAAACCTTGTATGCAGTCTCCATAGTGGTCCTGGGCTGGTGCGTAGGTCAGAATTTTTTGTTTTCTGCTGCGTTACCCATCAGTGGCATCATGAGCCGTGCTATGCGTAGATGCAGGTTGCGATCTAGAATACATAGAGATGTATGGGTATTGCATAATATAATTAGGTAGTAGATGAGATCTATTGCTGAAAATTATTTATGCGGGTGACAGATGAAATCTGTTACCCGATGTTCTTGTTGCTTCCCTAGAATTTGCGTTTGCTCAATCTCGAGACAGCATGGTGGAATTTGACAAAGTTCTGGCAATCCGTGATCCTGATTGATCATGGAAGTGCTATCAGTTCTTTGGGTTCTGCCGTAGTCAAAAGAAAGATGAAATTCGCAGACGACAGGGCAATGCAGATATGATCTGCACGGGGGTCATGCGTATGACGAAGTTTAGTATGGGGTTCGAGATTTTATTGTCTCGTGCTTCATACACCCTGCAAAGTTAATCTAGCGACATGAACTATCATACTTGATGATGAACGTTGGTCGCTGCGGTTTAAGTCAAAACCTTAGAAGCCACGTAAAATAAATTTTGCATAAACCGATTAGAGGCGTCTAACTTGGTTTTGCAGGATGTGCATGTGATGTGGTATAGCAGTGCTCATACTAATTCGATTATGTATGAGATGACTATATGATGTAATTTGATTAACATGACCTGCGTGTCATGATTCGGCATGATGGCTGGAGCCATATGATTGCACTTTAATGACCTGCGTGTCAACCTTGTTGTAATGCATTATTTTGTTAGCTATAGAGATAGCAATATTATCTGGTGCATCGACAAGGTGGTGGCAATCTTCGCGAAGGTGAACACCGACGCGAATGCCGAAGACGAAGAAATGAAAGACTTCTCCGTCAGAAAGGGCTATACCATATCATGCTATTATGAATTGCCTGAGATGTTTATCCCTTATGATGCACCCTTCTTGATTGCGCGGTAGTCGCTTTTATTAGGGTGATCTCTCACTAAAATACCAAGTAGTTAGTGTTCTCCCAAGTGTAGCACCGTCACGGCACCTATCTTTTCGGGGTGCGCCGTGTCACACGGGTACGAACGATTAGAGAAGTGTGAGGCGGGTGAGTTGAGACCTCGCAGCGAGATCACTTGGTTGTCTTGACGTTCAGGCATGACCGTCATGAGCTCGGAACACACGCATCGAAAGATGAACAAGAGTCACATAGAGATGTGATTGGCAAGTTGGCCTACCGGTTGAGATTTTTCGTCATCAGTGGTGTTACACCAATGGCGAACAATTGAAATGTGGGTCTTGTATCACTCACAATCAATTTTGAGAGATATTGATTTGAGTGGGAGCGCACTGTTGAATTAACATGTTTAATTCTTAGTGCAATTAATTATGAACATTGTCTAAGTGTTATATGCAAAATAGTTGTAGAATAATGGCTCGCGTTTCCACCTTCCCTATTAAAATTGAATAGCTGTTAAATATCTGGTTAAAACTTTACGATTGGTAACGTAATATGAGGATTGTCCTCAAAAGTGCCGAGAAGGACTTTGTCCTATCGCATGCTTTCCGTATCCTCCCGCTAATGCTATGGATCATGTGACTCTCGTCCTTCGATCCAAAAGCTAGAATTCTGTTACGGTCAAGTGAAATATGTTTGCTTCCATGAAACTCGAACTTCGAAAGTTTGGGATAGTTATGTGATATTCATGGAACTGGAAATTAATTTTCAGATACAAACAAAGGCTGAAAGATATGAAATATCCAAAGCAATGTTTGATTGCAAATTATTAGTAAAGTGTTTACTATGCATTAGACTGATAAGAGAGGGATCCAGAAGAACGCCTGTCATATAATGAAAGGTGAATAAAACAAACAACTTAAAGAGAAAGGAAGTGTCCAAAGGGTGTTAGTATGACTTACACGCCTAGGAAGTCCGGGGCTAACGCCACTCTTAAGTTGGGTGCTTCTTTTGCGAGTAGGAGAAATACTAAAAGTTAAACTGTTAGAAGTATAAAGGCAGAAAGAAAGATGACTGGAATATCCAGCTCATGTATGAATGTCATACAAGTTTTTGATGTATAGTAGGCTGGTCAAAGATATAGTTCTTGGGAATTATGGTTAAACATGTTAATCACTAATTCTTGGGTATTGTGAGTTAATCACAAAGATACCCACTCGATTGCATTCTGTTACGAATCAATGTAAGAGCTACTATGGCCTAAAAGGCTAGCCAGAAATGAGGTTAAGGTATACACAGGGAACATAGTAAATGTTACTATACCTTCCATCGGTGTATTGCCGTCTGTATTTATTTTCATAATTCATTTAGAGTTTTACAAACTCTATCCCATTGCATAAGGTATCTTGCAAGAAGGTTGTTCATAAGAGAACTTTTATGTTCGATGTTATGAATAACACAAGGGCCATACTTTCATTATGAATGAGATGTATGTTATGAATATTGATAAATAATACAATACCTCTGGGTTTACTTTCATAATTCATTTCAGAGTTTCATAAACTCTAGCCCATTGCACAATGTTTGTTGCAAAAGAGTTGTTCATAAAAACAACAATTGTTGTTAAGTATTATGAATAACATGAAGGGCCATGCTTCCATCCAAGATGGATGTATGTTATGAATATTGATGGTAATATAATACATCCATAACACTGACGCTAAATGTCGCAAGACTATGAGAATACCACACATGTGTGGCACTGTATTTGGTCACATTGGAGAAACCCGCATGGAAAAATTCCATTATGATGGATTTTGAAGTCGTTTGATTTTGAATCATCTGACACTTGCAACTTTTCTCCGAAAAGTGAAGTGACTGAAATACCGTTCACATGCCATAAGGAACGAGCAACAAACTTATTGGTGATCATACATTTTGATGTGTGTAGTTCAATAAATGTTGTTGCAAGTAGTGGATTTATATATCTTCAGAAATGACTCAAGTAGATATATGGATATTTGCTTGATGAGACGTAAGTCTGGATCTTTTGAAATCATTCGAAAGGTTTTCAAAAATGAAGTAGAAGTTATTGTAACAAGAAAATTATGTTTCTGCAATTTGATTGCACAAAGGAATATTTGAGTTACATGTTTAGTGAATGTCTGATGAGTTGTGAAAGGGGTTTCATAACTTGCACCTCCCGGAACACCACTGCAAGTGAAAAGTCCGTGGATATGTAATCTAACCATTTATGACATGGTAAGGTCAAAGATGACATAAATAAATTTTGCCATTATTCTTTTTAAAGTGATGCTTTAGAGACTGTGGCTTTTACACTGAAAAGAGCTACATCGGGTCTGTTGAAATGAAGCCATCGTATGGTACGCCCAACCATGTTATATCTTTTCTTAACATTTGGAATATGGGGCTTGTGTAAAAGGTTACAAACCTATTCCAAATCAGACAAGTGCTACTTTGTAGGTTATACCAAAATGTTGGGTATTCCTCCCTCACTATACCGAGGCAAATAGTTTTGCCGTGAAACGGTGTGCTTTTAAAGAGAATGGTTCTTTCAAAAAGGTGAGTGGGAGAATAGTGCAACTTGACGAGATAAACAGTATCTTCGTCATCAGATCAAAGGAAAGAGACCGTGGAAGTAATTCTAGAGTTTCCTACTGCGACTGATACGGAAGTCTCTACAATAAAATGTATGAACTTCGGTCGAACTTGCAGCTGAACCACGTAGGCAAGGCTCGTGCAAACCTCTCAGGTGCGCAAACGAGATATTGTTGTTAGACAACATTATACCTACGATACACAAGGAAGCGTTGATGGGCCCTGACTCCAGAATTGGCTAAATGCCAATACAACCCGAGTTAGTTTCCATATAAGTGATTCAAGATTAAAACCTTGATACACCTTTCGGAAGACTTAGAGTCTAACGAATATTTATGGAACTTAAAACTGATACGGATAAAAATGTTTTATCCATAAAGCCCGAATAACAAGTTCAAGAGTTGACTACGATGAGGTTGTTTTCATCGTAGCGATGCTTAAAGTCGGTTCGGGTTGAAGTAGCAATTAATACATATTTCAATCATGAGATATGAAACATGGATGACAATAGGATTTCCATCTGATGGAAATGAAACCAAGGACTTGCATGTGTTACAGTCCAAGGCATTTTGTCTATCCAGAGGATGCTAGTAAGGGTGCAAACTTCGGAGTTCCAGCTATGGATAGAAGAGAGCAAAATGGAGTTGGAATCTTCGTGCTTTGATGAAATGGTCAAAGGGGTTTGACTTCATCAATGGGTAACGAAGATGCTTGTAATTCAAGAAAGTAAGTGGGAGCGTAATAATATTTCTAAAAACCTTATGTGCTTGGCACATTGGTAATTGGAAATAAATTTCTTGACATGAATTAGGACTTCATTTGAAAATAGTTTTTCGACGAAGTGCTTAGGCTAAATAGCCTCAATATTAGGCATGATGATCTATGGAGATAGATTTACCTAATGGGTCTAAGCAATGAATACATATTGACAAGATGCTAAAACCTTTTAGCATTTAAAACGCCAAGGAGTGATTCTTGCCGAAGTCACATGGAAAGAGTTTTTGCAAGACTCGGTGTCCCAAAACACTGATGAGTAAAATACATGATGGAGATTCCACACACTCTTGTGTTTGGATTAATCATGTATTCCATGGTATGTAAAACAACCAGATATGTCCTGTAGCGACTAGACCTCAAATGGTCTGTGCTGCTGTGCACCAGTGTCATCCCTGGATCAGTAATGCTGACACGCACAGTACAAATGGAGGATTTATAACAGAGTAGCAATCACACACTTATTACATCGAATATCTCCGAAGAGATTAAGTATGATAAACATGGCTTAAGGCCATCTAATAACGATAACAGCGGAAGACTTGGAAGATAAGTGAGTCCATCAACTCCAGCGGCATCACTGAGTATAAGACCACGACCTAAGGCACCTTACTCGTCGTCTGAAAAGTCTGCAACATGAAACGTTGCAGCCCGAAAACGGGTCAGCACATAGGATATGCTGGCAAAGTATCACATAGAGAATAATGTACAGTAATAAAGCTATACTACATGCATATATGGCTGGTGGAAAGCTCTATGGTTACAGTTTTGCGAAAAGCCAATTTTATCCTACTTCAAAGGAATAAATCTTATTTAACTATCATGGTGGTTGTGAAACATTGAGAAGGTACCTCCAACTCAATCCCAATTAGGTATCATCATTAACCCAACAAAATTAATTAAAAGTAACATAGTGATGAGATTCAAATGATAATCCAGGTACTAGATACTCAAGTTGTCCATAACCGGGGACACGGCTAACCATGATTAGTTTGTACACTCTGCAGAGGTTTGCGCACTTTTCCCCACAAGACTCGATCGCCTCCGCTTGATTCTCGCACTACATGATGTTTGAGAAACGGATGACCGAGACACAGTCTTTCAGAAACAATCACTCTTTACTCTGGATGGACCGGTACACCTACTTTCCCCTACATCTGCTAGCCCACCTCTTCAAGAGATCTTGTAACCTACTCAACTATGCTAGAGCCCATAATAGCTTGTGGCTGCACACGGAAGTTTCTAGCATGAATAATCTTATGATCCCTTTGAGCCTGGGTGGCGGTCCTTATACAAACAGACAACACTGGGTTCTCCAGGTGCCTCAATCCACCCAGATGTGAGTTTTAGTTGCCACCTTAAGTTGAACCATTAATAAACATCTCACATCTGTCATGAATATCTCTCAAACCCATCCACGTCTACGAGCATAGCATGGCAATATAATAGCAACGTAGAAGTAACTCCCAAGGGTTTGAATAGAAAACAGGTAATAGGTACTACCTCAACTACTTCCCAATACCCACAATTTAATTTAGATCCTAGTCATGCAATGTTTGAGGAAAAGATCTAATGCAATAAAACTGGGTATGAAAAGTATGATCAAAGTGTTACTTGCCTTGCTGATGATCCGCAAAACCTAACGAGTCGAAGTAACAAGCGGCACACTCCGGGTACTCTATCGCAAACAAACAAGCATACAATCAGTACTCATCTAATGCACAGGTAAACTCGAATGAAAGATCCAACCAGAAAGTTCAACTTAAGAACTCCGGTTTACAAAAAGAATCAACTCGAACGAAGCAACGAAAGTCAAACGGCGAAAGAAAGAAGCTTCGTTTACTAATCTGGATCTAGGTCAAATTTTACTGTAGCAAAAACTTGTTTGAGTAGGTTAAACGGAAAGAGAATTTCGAGACGAAACTCTAGGCGCTTGAATCGCCTGATTCCGATAAACGAGCGAGAAGTTAAACAGAAACGAAGATTCGATCAGAAATCGAATCTGAGATAATCGCAGAAAAATCCGATGAAAAAGAAAAACGGACGAACGGTTAAAGAACGGACGTTCGTTAACAGAGAAAAACCGACGAACGCGTTCGTTAAAACGAACGGTTCGGTGAACGCTCGCAAAATAATAAAACCGAAAAAAACCGATCTAGGGTTTTTTTTAAACGAAGGGTTTTTTTAAACAAAAACCGGCAACGACGAACGGGCAGCGAGGCAGTACCTCGTCGGGGCGGGGGTTCCGGCGGGGCTCCGGGCGAGGGGCGGCGAGGGGCGCGGGGTGCGGGCTTGGGGGGCGGTGCAAGGGGCGGCTCCGGCGGCGAATCCCGAGTGCGGCGGCGACGGCGGGCCAGGCGGGCGGCGGCGGCGAGCGAGATGAGAGGAGAGAGAGAGGGGGGGTATATATAGGAGGGGGGGGGCTCCGGTGGCTTGGGGGAGGGGGCAAGCCGAGCGGGAGGCGGCTCCCGTGGCCATGGCGGACTCCGGCGGCGGGCGCGTGCTGGAGAAGGAGAGGGCGACGGGGTGGGCCGGCGGCCTGGGCTCGGCCCAGCGCGGGCGCGCGCAGTTTTTTTTTAAAACGGTCCGCGGAAAATAATTCGTAGAAAAATAAATAAAAGTCAGAAAAATATAAAATAAATTTTCCCCGTCTAGATAAAAAATCTAGAATAGGGTGAACATTTTTTAACACAAAAGAAATATTTTGAAAACATGCAATATTTTTAATGCAATAAAAATTGCAAATAAAATCCAAATAAATTCCAATAAATGATTTTAACAATTTTCCTCCAGTATTTCAATTGTTTTGGAGAAGTCATATTTTCTCCTCTCATTTATTTTTAAGAATGAAATATTATTCCGGAGAGAAAATAATTAAAACCAAAATCCTCGTCTTATTATTTGATGAAAATCAAATATGAAAATTCAAGAAAATCCCCAACTCTCTCCGAGGGTCCTTGAGTTGCTTAGGATTTATCGAGGGTTTGTCAAAATGCAATAAAACATGATATGCAATGATGATCTATGTATAACATACCAAATTGAAAATTTGGGATGTTACAAACCTACCCCCCTTAAGATGAATCTTGCCCTCGAGATTCGGGTTGGCTAGAAAACAGGTGGGAGTGGTCCTTCCGTAGATCTTCCTCTTGCTCCCAGGTGGCTTCATCCTCCGTGTGGTGACTCCACTGGACTTTGCAAAACTTGATAACCTTGCTGCGGGTAACTCGGCTGGCATACTCAAGAATCTTAACTGGTTTCTCCTCATAGGTCAAATCACTTTCCAGCTGAATCGCTTCCAGTGGCACAGTATCTCTCAGTGGTATCTCAGCCATCTCTGCGTGGCACTTCTTCAACTGCGAAACGTGAAATACATCATGTACTCCAGACAATCCTTCGGGCAATTCCAGCTTGTAAGCAACCTCTCCCATACGTTCCAACACTCTGTATGGTCCGATAAAACGGGGCGCTAACTTTCCCTTAACTCCAAAGCGCTTCACTCCTCGAAGTGGTGATACTCGAAGATACACTCTGTCTCCGACTTCGTGAACTGTCTCCTTTCGTTTAGAACCAGCATAACTCTTCTGCCTGGACTGGGCTACCTTGAGCCTGTCGCGAATCAACCTCACTTTCTGTTCAGACTCCTTAATCAAATCTGGTCCAAACAACTGACGGTCTCCAACTTCGTCCCATAACAACGGTGTTCTACACCTCCTTCCGTACAAAGCTTCGAAAGGGGCCATCTTCAAACTGGTTTGATAACTGTTGTTATAAGAAAACTCCGCATATGGCAAATTGTCGTCCCAACTGGATCCATAATCTAGTGCACATGCTCTCAACATGTCCTCCAAAATCTGGTTGACTCTCTCGGTCTGTCCATCTGTCTGTGGGTGAAAGCTGTACTAAATTCCAGCCTGGTTCCCAATGTTTCATGTAACTGCTTCCAAAACTTCGAGGTAAATTGGGTTCCTCTGTCTGATACAATGGTCCTCGGAACTCCATGCAAACATACGATCCTGGTCATGTATATCTTTGCCAACTTAGCACTGGTGTAAGTGGTCTTCACTGGAATGAAATGAGCCACTTTCGTCAAACGGTCGACTACAACCCATATTGAGTCATAGCCTGAACGAGTCCTGGGTAATCCTGTGATAAAATCCATGCCTATTTTATCCCACTTCCATTCGGGTATCGGCAATGGTTGTAGCAATCCTGCTGGCTTCTGATGCTCTGCCTTCACTCTCTGACATACATCACAAACTGCTACATATTCTGCAATATCCTTCTTCATTCCGGTCCACCAGAAAGTATTCTTCAAATCCAAATACATCTTGGTATTCCCTGGGTGAATCGAGTACGGTGAATCATGGGCTTCCTGCAAAATCAACTTCCTGATCTCCGGATCATTTGGCACATATACGCGGTCCTCAAACCATAAGGTATCGTGCTCATCCTCACGAAATCCCTTGGCTTTTCCTTTGCTCATCTTCTCCTTTATCTCTTCAATCTCCTTGTCTGTCTTCTGAGCTTCTCTGATCCTTTCCATCAAGGTAGACTGAATCTCCAATGTCGCTAAATAGCCTCTTGGGACTATCTCCAAACATAGCTCGCGAAGGTCCTCGGCTAACTCCTGAGGTAACTCTCCTGTCATGAGGGTGTTGACATGACTCTTGCGGCTCAACGCGTCTGCTACTACGTTAGCCTTTCCAGGGTGATAATGCAATCTCATATCATAATCTTTAATGAGCTCCAACCATCTCCTCTGTCTGAGATTTAACTCCTTCTGCGTGAAAATATACTTCAAACTCTTGTGATCCGTGTACACCTCACAATGGTTTCCGATGAGAAAATGTCTCCATGTCTTCAATGCATGCACCACGGCTGCTAATTCCAAATCATGCGTAGCATAATTCTTCTCATGGGGTTTAAGTTGTCGTGAAGCATATGACACAACTCTTCCTTCCTGCATAAGCACTGCTCCAAGTCCTCGACGAGAAGCGTCGCAATAAACTTCATAGTCCTTGCGTTGATCTGGCAGAATCAACACTGGTGATGTAACCAATCGTTTCTTCAACTCTTGGAAACTAGCTTCACATTCCTCAGTCCAATTGAATTTGGTGTCCTTCTTCAATAGCTCAGTCATGGGCTTAGCAATCTTGAGAAATTCTCGATGAATCTCCGGTAGTATCCTGCAAGTCCAAGAAAACTCCGGATTTCTCCAACTGTCGTGGGTGATTCCCAACTTGTCACTGTGTCAACCTTGGCAGGGTCTACTGCTATTCCTTCTCCAGAAATAACATGTCCAAGGAATCCAACTTCCTTCAGCCAAAATTCACACTTGCTGAACTTGGCATATAACTGATGTTCTCTGAGCTTCTCAAGTACCAATCGTAAATGCTCCTCATGCTCTTCTTCATCCTTGGAAAAGATTAAAATATCATCAATGAACACCACGACGAACTTATCCAAAAACTCCATAAACACTTTGTTCATCAGGTTCATGAAATAGGCAGGTGCGTTAGTCAGTCCAAATGACATAACGGTATACTCATACAATCCATATCTGGTGGTAAAAGCCGTCTTTGGTATATCCTGCTCTCGAATCTTTAACTGATGGTATCCTGATCGTAGATCGATCTTGGAAAATACTTTAGCTCCTTGTAGGCGGTCAAACAAATCATTGATCATCGGCAGTGGGTACTTGTTTTTGATGGTCACTTCATTCAATCCTCGGTAATCAACAACCATCCTCAGCGATCCATCTTTCTTCTCCACTAGAAGTACTGGTGATCCCCAAGGTGACGAACTTGGGCGAATATAGCCTTTATCCAGTAACTCCTTGATCTGCTTCTTAATTTCCTCCAAATCCTTTGCGGGCATCCTGTACGGTCTCTTAGATATTGGCCCTGTGCCTGGCAAAAGTTCAATCAAGAACTCAATGTCTCTATCTGGTGGCATGCCTGGCAACTCTTCTGGAAATACATCCGGATAATCCTTCACCACTGGTACTTCCTCCTGTACAACTCCTGATAAGGAATTTACTTGAGTCCTCTTCGGCATATGCCGGGATACATACTTGATCCTTTTTCCTTCTGGGGTGGTAAGCAAAATCGTCTTGCTGGCACAATCGATGTTTCCTCCATACAACGATAGCCAATCCATTCCCAAAATCACATCCAATCCTTGCGATTCCAAAACAATGAGGTCTGAGGGGAAAACATGCCTTCCAATGGCCAATGGTATCTGAAAACATCCTTGGGTTGCCATATACTCTGCTCCTGGCGAGGTTACTAACATAGGGGTTTTGAGAACTTGGGTGGACATCTTAAACTTATTCACGAATCCCCTTGATATGTATGAATGCGATGCACCAGTATCGAAAAGAACGGTTGCAGTAAATGACTTAACCAAAAACTTACCTATTACTGCATCAGGCTGAGCTTCAACCTCCTCCACGCTCACGTGGTTCACATGTCCTTTGTTGAACGGGTTCGGCTTCTTCCCAGAGCTTCCATTGCCATTTCCATTTTGGGCTTCAGGACAATCAGTTGCATAATGTCCAGTCTTCTGGCACTTGAAAGCAAGTAATGTGACTTAGATCCCTCTTGGTTGGGGTAGATGGGTTGGTGCGGTTCTGTCCGTTGCCTCCTCCATTCCCATTACCATTCTTGGAGCCATTATGGTTGTGCGAACTACCTCCTCCATGGGTATGCTGAAACTGTCCTCCCGGCTTCGGGGTAAATCGTGGCTTCTGCTGGGCTCCAGAATTGTACTTCCCTTGTCCATACTTCCTCTTACGGTTTTCAATCTGCTGTTGCTTCCCTTCAATCATGAGAGCTCTATCTACCAGCTCCTGGTAGTTGTTGAAGGTTGCTACCATCAACTGCATACTCAGTTCATCATTCAGCCCTTCCAAAAATTTCTCCTGCTTGGCAGCATCTGTAGCAACGTCATCTGGTGCATAACGTGCTAACTTACTGAAATCCTCCACATACTGGCCTACGGTGCGTCCTCCTTGGCGTAGGTTGCGAAACTCACGCTTCTTCATAGCCATAGCTCCTGCTGAAACATGAGCTGTACGGAAAGCTTGCTGAAACTGGTCCCATGTGACAGTGTCAATAGGGTGCGTGGCTGTATAATTCTCCCACCATGATGCTGCGGGTCCATCAAGCTGATGTGCGGCAAAACGCACTCTTTCCGCATCTGTGCATCCTGCAGTGGTCAACTCCCTTCCAACTTTGCGGAGCCAATCATCTGCAACAATCGGCTCGGTGCTACTGGAAAACACCGGCGGGTTTAGCCTTAAGAAACGGGCTAAGTGATCAACAGGTGGTGGTGGCGGTGGGTTGTTGTTGTTGTTGTTGCCTTGGTTCTGCACTAACACTTGCATCAGGGCATTCTGTTGCTGAATCAACTGGGTGATCTCTGGCGGGAAAACAAATCCGGTGTCGCGTCTCGGAGGCATCTGATAGGTTTAGAAAAGATGAGAGTTAAGAATAGAATGAGGTCTAGAGGGAAAACACTACCCATATGCTCATGAGACAAATCAATCAATATCACTCAATCAATTCAAACAAGGCAAAACAATCGATCTAACTAGCGTTACAAAGTGCTTGAACTATACTATTAAATGGGGGAAAACTACTACTGATATGGTGGTCTACTAGAAATTCTGATCCGTTGAAGACTCCATGATGTCTGCTCCAGCTTCATCAACCCAGTCGTCTTCACTTGGTTCCGAGTCGGTGTCGTCGATGATGATGTAGTTATCCGGACAAGTGCATTCGTCGACTTCTGCTTTTGGCACTGGATTTCCCATGAATACTCCAATCTTCTTCTCCAGGTCGTCATTCTTCCCTACTAGTGCGTTGATTTCCTCCAAATAATCTTCGCGTGTAGCCTTGAGTTCTTCTTGGAGCTCTTTGATCTTCGTTAATGCCTTCTTCAGTTCTTCCTTGTCCGTGCACATCTGGTTCTCCTGGCGACGAATATGTTGGTTCTGCTCCTGGATGAAAGCTGCAATTGATCCATCCTTCTTGGTTCTGATCATCTCCCATTGCGCGTCTCGGCGTCCACAAATTTGGTAAATTGTATCCTTAAGCTCCTGGTGATAGACTTCTCCAATGCGTCCCATGGCGATGTGTGCGGCCATGCTCTTCCCTAAACTCCAAGTTGGTGCTTCGAAAACCAATCTTATGGGTTCAGTAACTGGCACAAACGTCCTTCCTGGAATGATAACTTGAATCTTCCAGCTCTCCTCTTCAGGTAATGTGGCGTTGTAGGTTCCGGTGATGCTTGGTATTCCTATGTTCAAGTACTTGGTGACTTCCTTCAAGTGTCGACCAAACGGCGTGTCTTCATCTGGTTGCATGAACTTGCTCCTTGCATTCGCCATTCCTAAAAGAGTAGAAAGTGGAGAGGGGTCAGAAATGAGAAGAGAGAAGCTTTCTAGGGCTTAAGCTTAGTGGTCGTGTCCTACAGTCAGCGTGTGCTCTGATACCAACTTTGTAGCGACCAGACCTCAAATGGTCTGTGCTGCTGTGCACCAGTGTCATCCCTGGATCAGTAATGCTGACACGCACAGTACAAATGGAGGATTTTTAACAGAGTAGCAATCACACACTTATTACATCGAATATCTCCGAAGAGATTAAGTATGATAAACATGGCTTAAGGCCATCTAAAACGATAACAGCGGAAGACTTGGAAGATAAGTGAGTCCATCAACTCCAGCGGCATCACTGAGTATAAGACCACGACCTAAGGCACCTTACTCGTCGTCTGAAAAGTCTGCAACATGAAACGTTGCAGCCCGAAAACGGGTCAGCACATAGGATATGCTGGCAAAGTAACACATAGAGAGTAATGAACAGTAATAATGCTATACTACATGCATATATGGCTGGTGGAAAGCTCTATGGTTACAGTTTTGCGAAAAGCCAATTTTATCCTACTTCAAAGGAATAAATTTTATTTAACTATCATGGTGGTTGTGAAACATTGAGAAGGTACCTCCAACTCAATCCCAATTAGGTGTCATCATTAACCCAACAAAATTAATTAAAAGTAACATGGTGATGAGATTCAAATGATAATCCAGGTACTAGATACTCAAGTTGTCCATAACCGGGGACACGGCTAACCATGATTAGTTTGTACACTCTGCAGAGGTTTGCGCACTTTTCCCCACAAGACTCGATCGCCTCCGCTTGATTCTCGCACTACATGATGTTTGAGAAACGGATGACCGAGACACAGTCTTTCAGAAACAATCACTCTTTACTCTGGATGGACCGGTACACCTACTTTCCCCTACATCTGCTAGCCCACCTCTTCAAGAGATCTTGTAACCTACTCAACTATGCTAGAGCCCATAATAGCTTGTGGCTGCACACGGAAGTTTCTAGCATGAATAATCTTATGATCCCTTTGAGCCTGGGTGGCGGTCCTTATACAAACAGACAACACTGGGTTCTCCAGGTGCCTCAATCCACCCAGATGTGAGTTTTAGTTGCCACCTTAAGTTGAACCATTAATAAACATCTCACATCTGTCATGAATAACTCTCAAACCCAATCCACGTCTACGAGCATAGCATGGCAATAATAATAGCAACGTAGAAGTAACTCCCAAGGGTTTGAATAGAAAACAGGTAATAGGTACTACCTCAACTACTTCCCAATACCCACAATTTAATTAGATCCTAATCATGCAATTGTTTGAGGAAAATATCTAATGCAATAAAACTGGGTATGAAAAGTATGATCAAAGTGTTACTTGCCTTGCTGATGATCCGCAAAACCTAACGAGTCGAAGTAACAAGCGGCACACTCCGGGTACTCTATCGCAAACAAACAAGCATACAATCAGTACTCATCTAATGCACAGGTAAAACTCGAATGAAAGATCCAACCAGAAAGTTCAACTTAAGAACTCCGGTTTGCAAAAAGAATCAACTCGAACGAAGCAACGAAAGTCAAACGGCGAAAGAAAGAAGCTTCGTTTACTAATCTGGATCTAGGTCAAATTTTACTGTAGCAAAAACTTGTTTGAGTAGGTTAAACGGAAAGAGAATTTCGAGACGAAACTCTAGGTGCTTGAATCGCCTGATTCCGATAAACGAGCGAGAAGTTAAACAGAAACGAAGATTCGATCAGAAATCGAATCTGAGATAATCGCAGAAAAATCCGACGAAAAAGAAAAACGGACGAACGGTTAAAGAACGGACGTTCGTTAACAGAGAAAAACCGACGAACGCGTTCGTTAAAACGAACGGTTCGGAGAACGCTCGCAAAATAATAAAACTGAAAAAAACCGATCTAGGGTTTTTTTTACGAAGGTTTTTTTTTAACAAAAACCGGCAACGACGAACGGGCAGCGAGGCAGTACCTCGTCGGGGCGGGGGTTCCGGCGGGGCTCCGGGCGAGGGGCGACGAGGGGCGCGGGGTGCGGGCTCGGGGGGGGGGGGTGCAAGGGGCGGCTCCGGCGGCGGCGACGGCGGGCAAGGCGGGCGGCGGCGGCGAGCGAGATGAGAGGAGAGAGAGAGGGGGGGTATATATAGGAGGGAGGGGCTCCGGTGGCTTGGGGGAGGGGGCAAGCCGAGCGGGAGGCGGCTCCCGTGGCCATGGCGGACTCCGGCGGCGGCGGGCGCGTGCTGGAGAAGGAGAGGGCGACGGGGTGGGCCGGCGGCCTGGGCTCGGCCCAGCGCGGGCGCGCGCAGTTTTTTTTAAAACATTCCGCGGAAAATAATTCGTAGAAAAATAAATAAAAGTCAGAAAAATATAAAATAAATTTTCCCCGTCTAGTTAAAAAATCTAGAATAGGGTGAACATTTTTTTAACACAAAATAAATATTTTGAAAACATGCAATATTTTTAATGCAATAAAAATTGCAAATAAAATCCAAATAAATTCCAATAAATGATTTTAACAATTTTCCTCCAGTATTTCAATTGTTTTGGAGAAGTCATATTTTCTCCTCTCATTTATTTTTAAGAATGAAATATTATTCCGGAGAGAAAATAATTAAAACCAAAATCCTCGTCTTATTATTTGATGAAAATCAAATATGAAAATTCGAGAAAATCCCCAACTCTCTCCGAGGGTCCTTGAGTTGCTTAGGATTTATCGAGGGTTTGTCAAAATGCAATAAAACATGATATGCAATGATGATCTATGTATAACATACCAAATTGAAAATTTGGGATGTTACATGTCCGATACTCCCAAGGTGTTGCGAGTATGGATACCAAAGTGATCAAATTACTGATCATGGGACAACAGTGAAAGATGTCACAGGGTACTAGAGTAAGTACTGATGACATGGTTTTCTCGCAAGCAAAGATCATGAAGAGTTCGTTGTAAAATGTTACATCGATACAGTCTTCATCTTTTCTCCATGCGATTTTCAATTTAAATTAAGGGTTTTGTGTAACACACAATGTGGTGGCACAGTTAGTTGGAATTTGTTCAAAGTAGTTACTGTGGCGTATTCTATAACAAGGGCTAAATATGTTGACGCTTTAGAAGTGACAAAGAAGATGTTGAATCATATAATTCATTCATGAACTTAGTACGGTTCCAAGATGGCTTTTGACAATGGGACACTACTGCAGATAGTTGCTCCATAACTCAGTCTGAGGAATCCAGGTTCGACCTGTGATTCACATACATACAAAGCCAAGTCCACACAAAATATGAATTTTGTGAAAATGTGAAAACGCGAGGACATGCAAAGATACACAAGGAGCTGAAGTCTCCAGATCCGTTGGACATCAGGCTATACCACAAGCGAAGCATATTTACACCAGTGTGCCACAGGTGTGAAGTGCATTAGCATAAGCTAGAATATTGTCTCTAGTGCAAGTGGGATTCTGTAGGAGATACGCCCTAGAGGCAATAATAATTGTTATTGATTATCTCCCTGTTCATAATTATGTTTATGTTCCATGCTATACCTGCTGTGGTTCCCGAGCCCGTATATCCATAAAGGCTCTGGGGAGAACCCATATGCATGTGTGGAATAATAAACGGTAAAATGTATTCCTAGTTGTGCCTCTAAGACTAGCTCAAGTGTTGCATGATGATTATGTTTTCCCAATCATGGGCATGTCTATGCCAAGCAACTTTGAGGGCACAATGTCAGGAAGGACATTTGTGTTGAATCGACCCGAATTGATGTTATGCTATGAGATACATTTGTCACAAGTTAATGGTTTATAACACAAAGATAGTTAATGTTTGCATAATTCCTTAGACCATGAGAGTATCGAGTTTCTTCATGCTTGCTTCATGAACTTGGGTTTGTTAAACGTCATCCGTAACTGGATGGCTATTACGGCGCTTACGGGTTCATGGGAAAGTATGTTAAGTAACTTGATAGCTCGAGATTGGGATTTGCTCCTCCGACGATGGAGAGATATACCCGGGCCCTCTCGGTGTTACGGTGTCCATCATCGTCTGGCCAGACACTTTGTGATTTGATCATGGGGATGCTGGAACACGAAACGAGAAAAGAAAACAAAACCGGTAACGAGGTAACTTGCATAGTGGACAAAGTGTTGGCCCACGGGGATGCAATAAATCTCACCTCAGGTGTTTGTGATATATCATGAAGCAACATGAATAGCTCACCTCAACTGGAGGTTCACTCGAATATTCATTCGTGTGGGTATAGGGGTCAATATGGGTGTCCACGGCTCCGATGTTGATCATTGATCGGAAGGGGTTCCAGGTCATGTCTATACTTCACCGAACCTATAGGGTCACATGCTTAAGGGTCATCTATCTGCTGAATACTAGACAGGGAGTCTGAGAGAAAATCACCGAAAAAGTTTCGGACACCGGAAAAGTTTCGGACAATGGAAAAGTTCCGCAGAGAGAGGTCACCGGATGAGTTCCGGTGAAACTGAAAAGTTGTTTCAGGGGATACCATAAAGTCAAATTGGTTTCGGCACATGCCTGATAATACTTGGAGGATGCCAGAATCATTCTGGAAGCTTTCTGGAATTTTCCGGGATAATAACTGGATATGCTCCGGAGCTGCCGGAACCACTTCAGATGCTTTTCGCAGATGAAAATCACTAAACCGGAATTGTTTCGGAACGCGTTGAAAATAATTTTGGTGGGTACTGGAAATGTTCTAAGCCCACACAAATATTTTCAGTTCGAACGGACGCTGAAAAATGTCATCGTGAATAGTGAAAATTAGCTTTATGGTTACTTTATGGAAAGTCACCTTTTGGGGCTTTGCTCCAAAAGATCTTGGGGATGACATGGATGGATAGGAGCCATTTTTGGGCCCCTCATGGGGGTGTGGCCGGCCACATGGGGTATCCCCCCTTGGGGACCCTCTTGTTCATTGGTTTCACTCCTAGGTCCTTGTGGAAGGACTTCTTTCATGTGCATTTTGGGTTTTTGTGTGAAACTACCCTACCCCTTGGGATTTCCTATAAATAGAGGTGGAGGGGCAGCCCTCCACACTCATCCCTTCTCACATACAAGTGCCATGCATGATCTGGCTTCTCTCTCCCTCCCAGTGAAATAGTTTCATAGAGCCGAAAGGCTGTCTGGGTTCCGGTGGGAACTAGTTCTGGACGGCGAAGCCCTGCCGGATAGATGACACCGTATGTGTGCAACTCTGTAGAGAGATCGTAGTTTCGGTCTTAGTTCGTGAGTACTTCCCGAAGGGCTGTCCGTGTGATCGTCCGAGTTTTGAAGGTCCTCCCGAAGGGCTGTCCGAGTGACCGTTCGAGTTTCGAAGGTCCTCCCGAAGGGCTGTCCGCGACACCGTCCGGGGGACTGTTCGACCGCCTCCCGGAGGGCTGTCTGAGGAGCAGATGAGGGTATACATCCTCGCGGTTGGGAGGTTGTAAATCCTAGCTGCGGGGATCTGCACCGCCGATCGTCATCGACTCTACTTCCCGCTGCGCTACGAGTCGGTAACGAAAAAGATCAAACCTTGTATGCAGTCTCCATAGTGGTCCTGGGCTGGTGCGTAGGTCAGAATTTTTTTGTTTTCTGCTGCGTTACCCATCAACCAGCTTGACACCTTGATCTCCATCGTAGCGTCGTGGTCGTCTCGCCAACTATTGCTTCTACAACTATCGCTAACGCATAGTGATAAAGTAAAGCAATTACATGGCGTGTGCATCTCATACAACAAAGCGACAACCATAAGGCTCCTGCTAGTTGCCGATAACTTTTACAAAACATGATCATCTCATACAACAACGTATATCACATCATGTCTTGTCCATATCACATCATAACATGCCCTGTAAAAACAAGTTAGACGTCCTCTACTTTGTTGTTGCAAGTTTTATATGGCTGCTACGGGCTTCTAGTAAGAATCGTTCTTACCTATGCATCAAAACCACAACGGTGTTTCGTCAAGTTTGTTGTTTTAACCTTCAACAAGGACCGGCCGTAGTCAAATTTGATTCAACTAAAGTTGGAGAAACAGACACCCGCCAGCCACCTTTATGCAAAATTAGCTGCATGTCTATCGGTGGAACCGGTCTCATGAACATGGTAATGTAAGGTTGGTCCGGGCCGCTTCATCCAACAATACCGCCGAATCAAAATAAGACGTTGGTGGTAAGCAGTATGACTATCACCGCCCACAACTCTTTGTGTTCTACTCATGCATATCATCTACGCATAGACCTGGCTCTGATGCCACTGTTGGGGAACGTAGCATGCAATTTCAAAAAAATTCCTACGCTCACGCAAGATCTATCTAGGAGATGCATAGCAACGAGAGGGGGAGAGTATGTCCACGTACCCTCATAGACCGAAAGCGGAAGCGTTTGCTAACGTGGTTGATGTAGTCGAACTTCTTCTCGTTCCGACCGATCAAGCACCGAACATACGGCACGTCCGAGTTCTGCACACGTTCAGCTCGATGGCGTCCCTCGAACTCTTGATCCAGCAAAGTGTCGAGGGAGAGTTCCGTCAGCACGACGGTGTGGTGACGGTGATGGTGATGTTATCCGCGCAGGGCTTCGCCTAAGCACTACGGGAATATGATTGGAGGCGTAATCTTTGAAGGGGGGCGCCGCACATGGCTTGGAACAATTTTGTGTCTTAGAGGCACCCCCTACCCCCGTATATATAGGAGGGAGAGGGGAGGAGGCCGGCCCTGAGCGCGCCCCAAGTAGGAGGAGTCCTACTTGGGCTCCTAGTAGGATTCGTCAGGCCCCCCTTCCTTTTACCGGAGGGGGACAGGGGGAAAGAGAGAGAGAGGGAGAAGGAAAGGGGGCGCCGTGCTACCTCTTGAGCACTGCGTTGGTTTTCCCTTGAAGAGGAAAGGGTGATCCAGCAAAGTAGCGTAAGTATTTCCCTCAGTTTTGAGAACCAAGGTATCAATCCAGTAGGAGGCCACGCACGAGTCCCTCGCACCTACACAAACAAATAAATCCTCGCAACCAACGCGATAAGGGGTTGTCAATCCATACACGGTCACTTACGAGAGTTAGATCTGATAGATATGATAAGATAATATTTTTGGTATTTTTATGATAAAGATGAAAAGTAAAATAAAAGGCAATAAAAATAACTAAGTGTTGGAAGATTAATATGATGGAAAATAGACCCGGGGGCCATAGGTTTCACTAGTGGCTTCTCTCAAGAGCATAAGTATTTACGGTGGGTGAACAAATTACTATTGAGCAATTGACAGAATTGAGCATAGTTATGAGAATATCTAGGTATGATCATGTATATAGGCATCACGTCCGAGACAAGTAGACCGACTCCTTCCTGCATCTACTACTATTACTCCACACATCGACCGCTATCCAGCATGCATCTAGAGTATTAAGTTCATAAGAACAGAGTAATGCTTTAAGCAAGATGACATGATGTAGAGGGATAAACTCATGCAATATGATATAAACCCCATCTTGTTATCCTCGATGGCAACAATACAATACGTGCCTTGCTGCCCCTACTGTCACTGGGAAAGGATACCGCAAGATTGAACCCAAAGCTAAGCACTTCTCCCATTGCAAGAAAGATCAATCTAGTAGGCCAAACCAAACTGATAATTCGAAGAGACTTGCAAAGATAACCAATCATACATAAAAGAATTCAGAAGATTCAAATATTGTTCATAGATAAACTTGATCATAAACCCACAATTCATCGGTCTCAACAAACACACCGCAAAAGAAGATTACATCGAATAGATCTGCACGAGAGAGGGGGAGAACATTGTATTGAGATCCAAAAAGAGAGAAGAAGCCATCTAGCTAATAACTATGGACCCGAAGGTCTGAGGTAAACTACTCACACATCATCGGAGAGGCTATGGTGTTGATGTAGAAGCCCTCCATGATCGATGCCCCCTCCGGCGGAGCTCCGGAACAGGCCCCAAGATGGGATCTCACTAGTACAGAAGGTTGCGGCGGTGGAATTAGGTTTTTGGCTCCGTATCTGGTAGTTTGGGGGTACGTAGGTATATATAGGAGGAAGGAGTACGTCGGTGGAGCAACAGGGGGCCCACGAGGGTGGAGGGCGCGCCTGGGGGGCAGGCACGCCCCCTACCTTGTGCCCTCCTGGTTGATGTCTTGATGTAGGGTCCAAGTCCTCTGGATCACATTCGTTTCGAAAATCACGTTCCCGAAGGTTTCATTCCGTTTGGACCCCGTTTGATATTCTTTTTCTGCGAAACTCTGAAATAGGCAAAAAAACTGCAATTCTGGGCTGGGCCTCCGGCTAATAGGTTAGTCCCAAAAATAATATAAAAGTCTATAATAAAGCCCAATAATGTCCAAAACAGAATATAATATAGCATGGAACAATAAAAAAATTATAGATACGTTGGAGACGTATCACGCCGCCCCCTCTACTAGTCCTATTCGGACTACCTCCCTGTGGGGGGCGCGCCACCCCTTTGGGGGCTGGTGTGCCTCCCTCCTATGGCGCGCCCCCTACCTCGTGCCCTCCTGGTTGATGTCTTGACGTAGGGTCCAAGTCCTCTGGATCACGTTCGTTCCGAAAATCACGTTCCCGAAGGTTTCATTCCCTTTGGACTCCGTTTGATATTCTTTTTCTGCGAAACTCTAAAATAGGCAAAAAAATAGCAATTCTGGGCTGGGCCTCCGGTTAATAGGTTAGTCCCAAAAATAATATAAAAGTGTATAATAAAGCCCAATAATGTCCAAAACAGAATATAATATAGCATGGAACAATCAAAAATTATAGATACGTTGGAGACGTATCACGCCGCCCCCTCTCCTAGTCCTATTCGGACTACCTCCCTGTGGGGGGTGCGCCACCCCTTTGTGGGCTGGTGTGCCTCCCTCCTATGGCCCATATCTTCCCCCGGGGGGTTCCGGCAACCCCCCGGTACTCTGATATGTACCCGATACACTCCGGAACACTTCCGGTGTCCGAATACTATCATCCAATATATCAATCTTTACCTCTTGACCATTTTTAGACTCCTCGTCATGTCCGTGATCTCATCCGGGACTCCGAACAACATTCGGTCACCAAATCACATAACTCATATAATACAAATCGTCATCGAACGTTAAGCGTGCGGACCCTATGGGTTCGAGAACTATGTAGACATGACCGAGACACCTCTCCGGTTAATAACCAATAGCGAAACCTGGATGCTCATATTGGCTCCCACATATTCTACAAAGATCTTTATCGGTCGAACCATTATGACAACATACGTTATTCCCTTTGTCATCGGTATGTTACTTGCCCGAGATTCGATCGTCGGTATCTTCATACCTAGTTCAATCTCGTTACAGGCAAGTCTCTTTACTCGTTCCGTAATGCATCATCCCACAACTAACTCATTAGTCACATTGCTTGCAAGGCTTATTATGATGTGCATTACCGAGAGGGCCCCGAGATACCTCTCCGATACTCGGAGTGACAAATCCTAATCTCTATCTATGCCAACCCAACAAAACACCTTCGGAGATACCTGTAGAGCATCTTTATAATCACCCATTTACGTTGTGACGTTTGATAGCACACAAGGTATTCCTCCGGTATCCGGGAGTTGCATAATCTCATAGTCAAAGGAATATGTATAAGTCATGAAGAAAGCAATAGCAATAAAACTTAACGATCATTATGCTAAGCTAACGGATGGGTCTTGTCCATCACATCATTCTCCTAATGATGTGATACCGTTCATCAAATGACAACACATGTCTATGGTTAGGAAACTTAACCATCTTTGATTAACGAGCTAGTCTAGTAGAGGCTTACTAGGGACACTGTGTTTTGTCTCTGTATCCACACATCTATCAAGTTTCCGGTTAATACAATTCTAGCACGAATAATAGATATTTATCATGATATAAGGAAATATAAATAAAAACATTATTATTGCCTCTAGAGCATATTTCCTTCAAGAGGTTGGTAGGAGTTAACCATCATCGTGCGCTCCCAACCTCCACACAAAGGATGACAATCAAAAAATAAATCATGCTCCGACTTCATCACATAACGGTTCATCATACGTCCATGCTATGGTAATCACAAACTTTAACACAAGTATTTCTACCAATCCACAATTACTCACTAGCATGATTCTAATATCACCATCTTTATATCTCAAAACAAATGAAAGGAATCAAACTTCTCATATTATTCAATGCTCTTTATATGAAAGTTTTTATTATGTCCCTCTTGGATGCCCATCATATTAGGACTAAATTCATAACCTAAGAAAATTACCATGCTGTTTTAAGACTCTCAAAATAATATAAGTGAAGCATGAGAGTTCAATAATTTCTATAAAATAAGACCACCGCCGTGCTCTACAAAGATATAAGTGAAGCACTAGGCAAACTGCCTAGCTCAAAAGATATAAGTGAAGCACATAAAGTATTCTAATAAACTCACAATTAATGTGTGTCCCTCTCAAAAGCTGTGTACAGCAAGGATGATTGTGGCAAACTAAAAAGCGAAGACTCATATCATACAAGACGCTCAACCGAAAACACATATCATGTGGTGAATAAAAATATAGCCTCAAATAAATTTACCAATGGATTGAAGACGAAAGAGGGGTTGCCATCCGGGGCATCCCCAAGCTTAGATGCTTGCTTGTCCTTGAATATTACCTTGGGGTGCCTTGGGAATCCCCAAGCTGAGGCTCTTACCACTCCTTATTCCATGGTCCATCAAATCTTTACCCAAAACTTGAAAACTTCACAACACAAAACTCAGCAGAAAACTCATAAGCTCTGTTAGTATAATAAAGCAAATCACCACTTTTAGGTAATGTTGTGAACTTATTCTAAAGTTATAATGGTGTTATATCTACTGTATTCGAACTTATCCATGGTTCATACCCCTCGATACTACCCATAGATTCATCAAAATAATCAAAGAACGCAATAAAAACAGAATATGTCTAAAATAGAACAGTCTGTAGCAATCTGAAAACTTCGTATACTTCTGTAACTCCAACAATTCTGAAAAATTAGGAAAATCTAGGAAATTTGTATATCAATCTTGTGTAAAAAAATTAGATCAAATCATGCTTTTTTGATTTTTTAAAATTCTGGCAACAAGCACAAAAGTTTCTGTTTTTCAGCAAGATCAAATCAACTATCACCATAGACCATCCCAAAGGTCTTACTTGGCTCAAACACTAATTAAACCATAAAAACACACCTAACCATTCGCTAGATCATAAAATTATGGCAAAACAGAAGCAAAAAGGTAAAAACAAAAATAAAATTGGGTTGCCTCCCAACAAGCGCTATTGTTTAACGCCCCTAGCTAGGCATATTGCAATAGATCTAGGTATTGCCATCTTTGGTATTCAATTCTTCAATTGCGCGTTTATATTCCCTAGGAGATTCATTGGGTTTATTGATGGTCACACTCCTAGGTAGGAAATAAAGAAATTCACTTGTAGCAATTGGTTCTTTAATAATATTGACAAAGCTAGGAAAAATACTTATCATCTTAAGATCTTCGTTTCCTTTGCTAGATGATTCACCTTTATCTTTATGAACGTAAATAAACTTATTAGCTTTGGTAGGAGGAAAATTCGGAGTAGTTTTAACAGCGGAAAAGAGGAACCCAAGTTGGTAATAATATCTTCTAATTTATCAATTCTAGAAGAACCTTGATCTATTTTATCATTAACTATAGGTTCCTTTTCCTTTAGATTCTTTAAAGTAATTCCTACCTTTGATCCAATTTGAGTAATGTGATTATGAATCTTTTTATCCAAATTTTCAATAAGCTCTACCGTAGAAATTTTATTCTCAGTACTATCAAGCCTTTGCATCACATGTTCCAAAGTTAAAATTGTTTCATTAACCATGAGTGGTGGTGAACCTACCAAATCTATCACAGCGTTGTAAGCATCCAAAGTATGGCTACCCAAGAAATTACCCCCAGTAATGCTATCTAGCACATATCTATACCAAGTAGTAACACCCACATAAAAATTACAAAGGAGAACGGTAGTAGATTGCTTACGAGTAGATCTATTTTGAGCATTGCAAATTCTATACCAAGCATCTTTTAAATTTTCTCCCTTCCTTTGTTTAAAATTGAGAACCTCACTTTCAGGAGTACTAACAATGGTAGGAGGACTAGCCATGATAGCCAAACAAGCAATCTAACACACAAGCAAACAAAAGGCAAACGGAAAGACAAACGAAAGAAGGGCGAATAAAAAGGCAAATATGTTTGTGTTTTTCTGAAAACGTTTTCGAAGTGGGGGAGAGGAAAACGAGAGGCAAATGGAAAATAGTGTAATGCAAGAGATGAGAGTTTATGATAGGTATTTGGTAGGCTATATGTAGAACCTCCCCGGCAATGGCGCCAGAAATTCTTCCTGCTACTTCTTGAGCTTGCGTTGATTTTTCCCTTGAAGAGGAAAGGGTGATGCAGCAAAGTAGAGATAAGTATTTCCCTCAATTAAGAACCAAGGTATCAATCCAGTAGGAGGCACAAGCAAGTCTCCAATATACTCACCTACAGAAACTAACAAACACTTGCACTCAATGCGAAAAATGGGTTGTCAATCCCTTCACGGTCACTTGCAAGAGTGAGATCTAATAGTGATAGATTTAAAACAAATAAAAGTAAATAAAATCAGCAAGGTTTTTTTGGTTTTATAGATCTAAAAATATATGATGGAAAATAGACCCGGGGGCTATAGGTTTCACTAGAGGCTTCTCTCTTGAATGGGTGAACAAATTACTGTTGAGCAATTATAGAAAAGCGCATAGTTATGACGATATCTAAGGCAATGATCATGAATATAGGCATTACGTCCGTGACAAGTAGACCGAAACAATTCTGCATCTACTACTATTACTCCACACATTGACCGACTCCTACCTGCATCTAGAGTATTAAGTTTAAGAGAACAGAGTAACGCATTAAGCAAGAGGACATGATGTAGAGGGATATACTCAAGCAATATGATATAAACCCCATCTTTTTACCCTTAATGGCAACAATACAATATGTGCCTCGCTACCCCTACTATGTCATTGGGTGAGGACACCGAAAGATTGAACCCATCACAATGCACCTCTCCCATTGTAAGAAAACCAATCTAGTTGGCCAAACCAGATCGATAGATCGGAGAAAAATACAAAGCTATCAAATCATGCATATAAGAATTCAGAGGAGACTCAAATAATATTCATAGATAATCTTATCATAAACCCACAATTCATCGTATCTCAACAAATACACCGCAAAAGAAGATTACATCGAATAGAACTCCAAGAACATCAAGGAGAACTTGGTATTGAAGATCAAAGAGAGAGCAGAAGAAGCCATCTAGCTACTAGCTATGGACCCATAGGTCTGTGGTAAACTACTCACACATCATTGGTAGGGTAGCAAGGTTTGTGTAGAGGCCCTCCGTGATCGAATCCCCCTCCGGCAAATCGCCGAAAAAGGCACCAAGATGGGATCTCACGGGAACAGAGGCTTGCGGTTGAGGAAAAGTACTTTTGGGGACACTCCTGATGTTTGGGGAATATTTGAGAATATATAGAGGTGGAACCAGGGTTAGAGGACCCGTGAGGGGCCCCCAAGCTGGGGGGCGCCCCCTTGGGGAGCGCCCTAGAGGCTTGTGGCCTCCTCGGGACTCTTCTGGCCCTCTGTCCAAGTCGCGTAGGTGTCTTCTGGTCCAAGAAAAATCATCGTAAAGTTTTATTCCGTTTGGACTCCGTTTTATATTCCTTTCTGAAAAAGTCAAAAACAAGGAAAAAACAGCAACTGGCATTGGGCACTAGGTTAATAGGTTAGTCCCAAAAATGATATAAAATAGTACCAAAATACATATAAAACATCCAAGATAGATAATATAATAGCATGGAACAATCAAAAATTGTAGATACGTTGGAGACGTATCACATCACACCACTTGGGATTGTTGAAGATGTTGAAGTCTTGTGTGGGAAAATAAAATACCCTACTGATTTTCTAGTTCTTGGTTCCGCACAAGATGACTATCCCATAATTTTTGGTAGACCTTTCTTGAACACTGTCAATGCTAAGATAGTTTGCCTTAAAGAACTGTCAGTGTTAATTTTGGTGATGTGTCTCATGAGTTTAATTTCTCTAATTTCATAGACAACCTCATGATAAAGAATCACTTAGTAAAGATGAAATAATTGGTCTTGCTTATATTGACGTACCTCCTACTGATCCACTAGAACAATATTTGCTAGACCATGAAAATGATATGCACTTGCGTGAAAGAAATGAAATAGATAAAATATTCTTTGAACAACAACCTATCCTTAAACACAATTTGCCTATTGAAACTCTAGGAGGTCCTCCTCCCCCTAAAGGTTATCCTGTGCTTGAATTAAAGCAATTGCCTGACACTTTGAAATATGCTTATCTTGATGAGAAGAAGATATATCTTATTATTATTAGTGCTAACCTTTCAGAACACGAAGAAGAGATATTATTGAAAATTCCGAGGAAGCACCATGCTGCTATTGGATATACTCTTGATGACCTTAAGGGCATTAGTCCCACTCTTTGTCAGCTCAAGATTAATATGGAACCTGGTGCTAAACCCGTTGTTGGTCACCAACGACGTTTGAACCCTAAGATGAAAGAAGTGGTAAGAACTGAAATATTAAAGCTTCTGGAAGCAGGTATAATCTATCCCATAGCTGATAGTAGATGGGTAAGTCCTATTCATTGTGTCCCTTAGAAAGGAGGTATTACTGTTGTTCCTAATGATAAAAATGAACTTATTCCACAAAGAATAGTGGCTGGCCATAGAATGGTAATTTATTTTAGAAAATTAAACAAAGCTACTAGAAAAGATCATTACCCTCTGCCTTTTATCGATCAAATTCTAGAAAGATTATCCAAGCACACACACTTTTGTGTTCTTCATGGATACTCCGGTTTCTCTCAAATACCCATATCACAATCCGACCAAGAGAAAACCGCTTTTACCTATCCTTTTGGAACTTATGCTTATAGACGTATGCCCTTTGGTTTATGTAATGCACCTTCTACTTTTCAAAGATGTAGGACTGTTATATTCTCTGATTTTTGTGAAAGATTCTTGAGTTTTCATGGATGATTTCCCCATTTACGGAACTTCTTTTGATGATTGCTTAAGCAACCTTGATCGAGTTTTGTAGAGATGTGAGCAAACTAATCTTGTCTTGAATTGGGAGAAGTGCCACTTTATGGTTAATGAAGGCATTGTCTTGGGGCATAAATTTCCGAACGAGGTATTGAGGTGGATAAAGCTAAAGTTGATGCAATTGAGGAAATGCCATGTCCTAAAAATATTAAAGGTATTCGTAGTTTCCTCGGTCAAGCTTTTCTAGGCCTCTTACTAATCTTTTACAAAAGGATGTTCCATTTGTTTTGGACGATGATTGTGTAGAAGCCTTTGAAACACTTAACAAAGCCTTAACTTCTGCACCTATTGTTCAACCACCTAATTGGAACTTGTCTTTTGAAATTATGTGTGATGCTAGTGATTATGTTGTTGGTGCTGTTCTAGGACAAAGAGTTCATAAGAAATTAAATGTTACCTATTATGCTAGCAAAACTCTAGAGAGTCCCCAAAGAAATTATGCTACTACTGAGAAAGTATTTTTGGCAGTTGTGTTTGCTTGTGATAAATTCAGATCTTACATTGTTTATCCCAAAGTAATTGTTCACATCGATCGTGCTGCTATAAAATATCTTATGGAAAAGAAAGATGCTAAACCTAGACTCCTTAAGTGGGTTCGCTTGCTACAAGAATTTTATTTACATATTACCGATAGGAAAGGAGCTGAGAACCCCGTTGCTGATAACTTTTCTAGGTTAGAAAATATTCTTGATGACCCACTACCTATTGATGATAGTTTTTCTGATGAACAACTAGCTATAATAAATGCTTCTCATAACACTCCTTGGTATGCTGACTATGCTAATTACATCGTTGCTAAATTTATACCACCTAGTTTCACATACCAACAAAAAGAAAAAAATTCTTCTATGACTCAAGACATTACTTTTGGGATGACCCACATCTTTATAAAGAGGGATTAGATGGTATTATTAGACGTTCTGTACCTGCGCATGAACATGAACAAATCTTACGTACGTGTCACTTTGAAGCCTACAAAGGACATCATGCGGGAGATAGAACTGCTCATAAGGTATTACAATCTGGTTTTTATCGGCCTACTCTTTTCAAGGATGCCCGTAAGTTTGTTTTATCTTGTGATGAATGTCAAAGAATTGGTAATATTGGTAAGCGTCAGGAAATGCCTATGAATTATTCAGTTGTTGTTGAACCTTTTGATGTTTGGGGCTTTGATTATATGGGACCTTTTCCTTCCTCTAATTGGTACACACATATTTTCGTTGTTGTTGATTATGTCACTAAGTGGGTAGAAGCTATTCCAACTAGCAGTTCTGATTATAACACCTCCATTAAAATGCTTAAAGAAGCTATTTTCCCAAGGTTTGGAGTCCCTAGATATTTAATGACTGATGGTGGTTCACACTTTATTCATGGTGCTTTCCGTAAAATGCTTGTTAAATATGATGTTAACGATAGAATTGCATCACCCTATCATCCTCAATTAGTGCTCAAGTTGAACTTAGCAATAGAGAAATAAAATTAATATTACAAAAAACTGTCAATAGGTCCCGAAAGAATGGGTCTAAGAAACTTAATGATGCACTTTGGGCCTATAGAACAGCTTATAAAAAATCCTATAGGTATGTCTCCATATAAAATGGTTTATGGGAAAGCTTGTCATTTGCCTCTTGACTTAGAACATAAAGCATATTGAGAAATTAAAGAACTCAAATATGATTTCAAACTTGTCGGTGAAAAGTGGTTATTCGATATTAGCTCACTAGATGAATGGAGAACCCAAGCTTATGAAAATGCCAAACTATTCAAAGAAAAGAATTAAAGATGGCATGAAAAAAGAATCCAAAAGAGGGAATTCAAAGTTGGTGAACATGATCTGTTGTACTATTCTCGTTTTAGATTTTCTGCAGGAAAACTTCTCTCTAAATGGGAAGGACCATATATCTTATCACTCTGGAGCTATCAAGATTAATAATGCCGAAGGTACCAATCTGAGGGTGGTCAATGGACAAAGAATTAAGCACTACATTTCAGGTACGACTATTAATGTTGAAACTAACATTATCTAAACCATGACACCGGAGGAACACATAAAAAAAACCTTCCAGAACACTCCAGAACCCTGAAAAGGAAGAGGTACATGATACGGTAAGTAAACAGTCTCCAAAAAATCCGCAAAAATATTTTCTGTCAGTTTTGGAATATAAGAAATAACCGGGAAGGCAACCCAGATGCCCAAAAGACACCAGGGCGCACCTGCCCCACCTGGCGCGCCATGGTGGGTGGTTGAAGGAAATATGCCCTAGAGGCAATAAGAAAGTTATTGTATATTTCCTTATTTCATGATAAATTTTTATAATTCATGCTAGAATTGTATTAACCGGAAACTTAGTACATGTGTGAATACATAGACAAACAGAGTGTCACTAGTATGCCTCTACTTGACTAGCTCGTCGAATCAAAGATGGTTAAGTTTCCTAGCCATAGACATGAGTTGTCATTTGATTAACTGGATCACATCATTAGAGAATGCTGTGATTGACTTGACCCATTCCGTTAGCTTAGCACTTGATCGTTTAGTATGTTGCTATTGCTTTGTTCATGACTTATACATGTTCCCATGACCATGAGATTATGCAACTCACGAATGCCGGAGGAACACTTTGTGTGCTACCAAACGTCACAACGTAACTGGGTGATTATAAAGGTGCTCTGTAGGTGTCTCTGATGGTACTTGTTGAGTTGGCACAGATCAAGATTAGGATTTGTCACTCCGATTGTCAAAGAGGTATCTCTGGGCCCTCTCGGTAATGCACATCGCAATAAGCCTTGCAAGCAATGTGACTAATGAGTTAGTTGCGGGATGATGCATTACATAATGAGTAAAGAGACTTGCCGGTAAGGAGATTGAGCTAGGTATTGAGATACCGACGATCGAATCTCGGGCAAGTAACATACCGATGACAAAGGGAACAACGTATGTTGTTATGCGGTTTGACCGATAAAGATCTTCGTAGAATATGTGGGAGCCAATATGAGCATCCAGGTTCCGCTATTGGTTATTGACCGGAGACGTGTCTCGGTGATGTCTACATAGTTCTCGAACCCGTAGGGTCCGCACGCTTAAAGTTCGATGACGATCGGTATCATGAGTTTTTTGTTTTGATGTACCGAAGATAGTTCGGAGTCCCGGATATGATCACGGACATGACGAGGAGTCTCGAAATGGTCGAGACATAAAGATCGATATATTGGACGACTATATTCGGACATCGGAAGTGTTCCGGGTGGTTTCAGAGAAAACTGGAGTGCCGGAGAGTTACCGGAACCCCCCAGGAGAAATAGTGGGCCTTATGGGCCTTAGTGGAGATAGAGGGCTGGCCTAGGGTAGGCCGCGCGCTCCTCCCCCTCTGGTCCGAATTGGACTAGGAGAGGGGGGCGGCACCCCCCTTTCCTTCTCCCTCTCCCCCTTCCTTTCCCCCTCCTAGTTGGAGTAGCAAAGAGGGGAGTCCTACTCCTACTAAGAGGAGGACTCCTCCTCCTGGCGCGCCCTACAGGGTCGGCCGGCCTCCCCCTTGCTCCTTTATATACGGGGGCAGGGGGCACCCTAGGACACACAAGTTGATCTGTTGATCTCTCCCAGCCGTGTGCGGTGCCCCCCTCCACCATATTCCACCTCGGTAATATCATAGCAGTGCTTAGGCGAAGCCCTGCGTTGGTAGCATCATCAACACCGTCATCACGCCGTCGTGCTGACGGAACTCTCCCGCAAAGGTCCGCTGGATCGGAGTTCGTGGGACGTCATCCAGCTGAACGTGTGCTAAACTCGGAGGTGCCGTACGTTCGGTACTTGGATCGGTCGGATCGTGAAGACGTACGACTACATCAACCACGTTGTCATAACGCTTCCGCTTTCGGTCTACGAGGGTACATGGACACAGTCTCCCCTCTCATTGCCATGCATCACCATGATCTTGAGTGTGCGTAGGATTTTTTTTGAAATTACTACGTTCCCCAACAGTGGCATCCGAGCCAGGTTTATGCGTAGATGTTATATGCACGAGTAGAACACAAGTGAGTTGTGGGCGATACAAGTCATACTGCTTACCAGCATGTCATACTTTGGTTCAGCGGTATTGTTGGATGAAGCGGCCCGGACCGACATTACGCGTACGCTTACGCGAGACTGGTTCTACCGACGTGCTCTGCACACAGGTGGCTGGCGGGTGTCTATTTCTCCAACTTTAGTTGAACCAAGTGTGGCTATGCCCGGTCCTTATGAAGGTTAAAACAACACTAAGTTGACGAAATATCATTGTGGTTTCGATGCGTAGGTAAGAACGGTTCTTGCTAAGCCCGTAGCAGCCACGTAAAACTCGCAACAACAAAGTAGAGGACGTCTAACTTGTTTTTGCAGGGCATGCTGTGATGTGATATGGTCAAGACATGATGCTAAATTTTATTGTATGAGATGATCATGTTTTGTAACCGAGTTATCGGCAACTGGCAGGAGCCATATGATTGTCGCTTTATTATATGAAATGCAATCGCCATGTAATTGCTTTAATTTATCACTAAGCGATAGCGATAGTCGTAGAAGCAACAGTTGGCGAGACGACAACGATGCTACGATGGAGATCAAGGTGTCGCGCCGGTGACGATGGTGATCATGATGGTGCTTTGGAGATGGAGATCAAAGGCACAAGATGATGATGGCCATATCATATCACTTATATTGATTGCATGTGATGTTTATCTTTTATGCATCTTATTTTGCTTAGATCGACGGTAGCATTATGAGATGATCTCTCACTAAATTTCAAGGTATAAGTGTTCTCCCTGAGTATGCACCGTTGCGACAGTTCTTCGTGCTGAGACACCACGTGATGATCGGGTGTGATAAGCTCTACGTTCACATACAACGAGTGCAAGCCAGTTTTGCACACGCAGAATACTCGGGTTAAACTTGACGAGCCTAGCATATGCAGATATGGCCTCGGAACACTGGAGACCGAAAGGTCGAGCATGAATCATATAGAAGATATGATCAACATAGTGATGTTCACCATTGAAAACTACTCCATCTCACGTGATGATCGGACATGGTTTAGTTGATATGGATCGCGTGATCACTTAGATGATTAGAGGGATGTCTATCTAAGTGGGAGTTCTTAAGTAATATGATTAATTGAACTTTAATTTATCATGAACTAAGTCCTGGTAGTATTAGCATATCTATGTTGTAGATCAATAGCTCGCGTTTAGCTCCCATGTTTTATTTTTGATATGTTCCTAGAGAAAACTAAGTTGAAAGTTGTTTGTAGCAATGATGCGGATTGGATCCGTGATCTGAGGATTATCCTCATTACTGCACAGAAGAATTATGTCCTTGATGCACCACTAGGTGACAGACCGATTGCAGGAGCAAATGCAGACGTTATGAACGTTTGACAAGCTCGATATGATGACTACTTGATAGTTTAGTGCACCATGCTTTACGGCTTAGAATCGTGGCTTCACAAACGTTTTTTGAAACGCCACGAAGCATATGAGATGTTCCAAGAGTTGAAATTAGTATTTCAGACTCATGCCCATGCCGAAAGGTATGAGACCTTTGACAAGTACTTTGCCTACAAGATGGAGGAGAATAGCTCAGCTAGTCAGCATGTGCTCAGAATGTCTGAGTACTACAATCACTTGAATCAAGTGGGAGTTAATCTTCCAGATAAGATAGTGATTGACAGAGTTCTCTAGTCACTATCACCAAGTTACTAGAACTTCGTGATGAACTATAATATGCAAGGGATAATGGAAACGATTCCCCAGCTCTTCGTGATGCTAAAATCGACGAAGGTAGAAATCAAGAAAAGCATCAAGTGTTGATGGTTGAAAAGACCACTAGTTTCAAGAAAAGGGCAAAGGGAAGAAGGGGAACTTCAAAAAGAATGGCAAGCAAGTTGCTTCCCCCATGAAGAAGCCAAAGCTAGACCCAAGCCTGAAACTGAGTGCTTCTACTGCAAAGGAAATGGTCACTGGAAGTGGAACTGCCCTAGATACTTGGCGGATAAGAAGGATGGCAAAGTGAACAAAGGCATATTGGATATACATGTTATTGATGTGTACTTTACTAGTGTTTATAGCAACCCCTCGGCATTTGATACTGGTTCAGTTGCTAAGAGTAGTAACTCGAAACGGGAGTTGCAGAATGAACAGAAACTAGTTAAGGGCGAGGTGACGATGTGTGTTGGAAGTAGTTCCAAGATTGATATGATCATCATCGCACACTCCCTATACTTTCGGGATTAGTGTTGAACCTAAATAAGTGTTATTTGGTGTTTGCGTTGAGCATGATATGATTTGATCATGTTTATTGCAATACGGTTATTCATTTAAGTTAGAGAATAATTGTTGTTGTGTTTACATGAATAAAACCTTCTATGGTCATACACCCAATGAAAATGGTTTGTTGGATCTCGATCGTAGTGATACACATATTCATAATATTGAAGCCAAAAGATGCAAAGTTAATAATGATAGTGCAACTTATTTGTGGCACTGCCGTTTAGGTCATATTGGTGTAAAGCGCATGAAGAAACTCCATGCTGATGGGATTTTGGAATCACTTGATTATGAATCACTTGATGCTTGCGAACCATGCCTTATGGGCAAGATGACTAAGACTCCGTTATCCAGAACAATGGAGCGAGCAACTGACTTATTGGAAATAATACATACTGATGTATGCGATCCGATGAGTGTTGAGGCTCGCGGCGGGTATCGTTATTTTCTGTCCTTCACAGATGATTTGAGAAGATATGGGTATATCTACTTGATGAAACATAAGTCTGAAATATTTGAAAAGTTCATATATTTCAGAGTGAAGTGGAAAATCATCGTAACAAGAAAATAAAGTTTCTACGATCTGATCGTGGAGAGAATATTGGAGTTACGAGTTTGGTCTTCATTTGAAACAATGCGGAATAGTTTCGCAACTCACGCCACCTGGAACACCACAGCGTAATGATGTGTCCGAACATCGTAACCGTACTTTATTAGATATGGTGCAATCTATGATGTCTCTTACCGATTTACCACTATCGTTTTGGGGTTATGCATTAGAGACAATTGCATTCACGTTAAATAGGGCACCATCTAAATCCGTTGAGATGACACCATATGAACTGTGGTTTGGCAAGAACCCAGAGTTGTCGTTTCTTAAAGTTTGGGTTTGCGATGCTTATGTGAAAAAGTTTCATCCTGATAAGCTCAAACCCAAATCGGAGAAATATGTCTTCATAGGATACCCAAAGGAGACAGTTGGGTACACCTTCTATCACTGATCCGAAGGCAAGACATTCGTTGCTAAGAATGGATCCTTTCTAGAGAAGGAGTTTCTCTCGAAAGAAGTGAGTGGGAGGAAAGTAGAACTTGATGAGGTAATTGTACCTGCTCCCTTGTTGGAAAGTAGTTCATCACAGAAATCCGTTCCTCTGACTCCTACACCAATTAGTGAGGAAGCTAATGATGATGATCATGTAACTTCAGATCAAGTTACTACTGAACCTCGTAGGTCAACCAGAGTGAGATCCGCACCAGGGTGGTACGGTAATCCTGTTCTAGAGGTCATGTTACTTGACCATGACGAACCTACGAACTATGAGGAAGCGATGATGAGCCCAGATTCCGCAAAATGGCTTGAGGCCATGAAATCTAAGATGGGATCCATGTATGAGAACAAAGTGTGGACTTTGGTTGACTTGCCCGATGATCGGCAAGCCATAGAAAATAAATGGATCTTCAAGAGGAAGACGGACGCTGATAGTAGTGTTACTATCTACAAAGCTAAATTTGTCGAAATCAAAGGTGTTGACTACAATGAGATTTTCTCACTCGTAGCGATGCTTAAGTCTGTCCGAATCATGTTAGCAAATTGCCACATTTCATGAAATCTGGCAAATGGATGTCAATACTACATTCCTTAATGAATTTCTTAAAGAACAATTGTATATGATGCAACCAAAAGGTTTTGTCGATCCTAAAGGTGCTAACAAAATGTGCAAGCTCCAGCGATCCATCTATGGGCTGGTGCAAGCATCTCGGAGTTGGAATATATGCTTTGATGAGTTGATCAAAGCATATAGTTTTATACAGACGTGCGGTGAAGCCTGTATTTACAAGAAAGTGAGTGGGAGCACTACAACCTTTCTGATAAGTATATGTGAATGACATATTGTTGATCGGAAATGATGTAGAATTTTCTGGAAAGCATAAAAGGAGTGTTTGAAAGGAGTTTTTCAAAGAAAGACCTCGGTGAAGCTGCTTACATATTGGGCATCAAGATCTATAGAGATAGATCAAGACGCTTGATAAGTTTTTTCAATGAGTACATACCTTGACAAATTTTTGAACTGGTACAAAATGGAACAGTCAAAGAAGGAGTACTTGCCTGTATTGCAAGGTGTGAAATTGAGTAAGACTCAAAGCCCGACCACGACAGAAGATAGAAAGAGAATGAAAGTCATTCCCTATGCCTCAGCCATAGGTTCTATAAAGTATGCCATGCCGTGTACCAGATCTATTGTATACCCTACACTGAGTTTGGCAAGGGAGTAAAATAGTGATCTAGGAGTAGATCACTAGACATCGGTCAAAATTATCCTTAGTGGAATAAGGATATTTTTCTCGATTATGGAGGTGACAAAAGGTTCATCGTAAAGGGTTACGTCGATGCACGTTTTGACACTAACCAGATGACTCTAAGTCTCAATCTGGATACATATTGAAAGTGGGAGCAATCACCTAGAGTAGCTCCGTGCAGAGCTTTGTTGACATAGAAATTTGCAGAATACATGCGGATCTGAATGTGGCAGACCCGTTGACTAAACTTCTCTCACAAGCAAAACATGATCACACCTTAGTACTCTTTGGGTGTTAATCACATAGCGATGTGAACTAGATTATTGACTCTAGTAAACCCTTTGAGTGTTGGCCACATGGTGATGTGAACTATGGATATTAATCACATGGTGATGTGAACTATTGGTGTTAAATCACATGGCGATGTGAACTAGATTATTGACTCTAGTGCAAGTGGGAGACTGAAGGAAATATGCCCTCGGGCAATAAGAAAGTTATTATTTATTTCCTTATTTCATGATAAATGTTTATTATTCATGCTAGAATTGTATTAACCGGAAACTTAGTACATGTGTGAATACATAGACAATCAAAGTGTCACTAGTATGCCTCTACTTGACTAGCTCGTTGAATCAAAGATGGTTAAGTTTCCAAGCCATAGACATGAGTTGTCATTTGATTAACGGGATCACATCATTAGAGAATGATGTGATTGACTTGACCCATTCCGTTAGCTTAGCACTTGATCGTTTAGTATGTTGCTATTGCTTTGTTCATGACTTATACATGTTCCTATGACTATGAGATTATGCAACTCCCGAATACCGAGGAACACTTTGTGTGCTACCAAACGTCACAACGTAACTGGGTGATTATAAAGGTGCTCTACAGGTGTCTCCGATGGTACTTGTTGAGTTGGCATAGATCAAGATTAGGATTTGTCACTCCGATTGTCGGAGAGGTATCTCTGGGCCCTCTCGGTAATGCACATCACAATAAGCCTTGCAAGCAATGTGACTAATGAGTTAGTTGCGGGATGATGCATTGGGTAACGAGTAAAGAGACTTGCCGGTAACGAGATTGAGCTAGGTATTGAGATACCGATGATCGAATCTCGGGCAAGTATTATACCGATGACAAAGGGAACAACGTATGTTGTTATGCGGTTTGACCGATAAAGATCTTCGTAGAATATGTGGGAGCCAATATGAGCATCCAGGTTCCACTATTGGTTATTGACTGGAGACGTGTCTCGGTCATGTCTACATAGTTCTCGAACACGTAGGGTCCGCACGCTTAAAGTTCGGTGACGATCGGTATTATGAGTTTTTGTGTTTTGATGTACCGAAGGTAGTTCGTAGTCCCGGATATGGTCACGGACATGACTCGGAGAAATAGTGGGCTTTATGGGCCTTAGTGGAGAGAGAGAGAGAGGGCTGGCCTAGGGCAGGCCGCACGCCCCTCCCCCTCTGGTCCGAATTGGACTAGGAGAGGGGGGGCGGCACCCCCTTTCCTTCTCCCTCCCCCTTCCTTTCCCGCTCCTAGTAGGAGTAGGAAAGAGGGGAGTCCCACTCCTACTAGGAGGAGGGCTCCTCCTCCTGGCGCGCCCAATAGGGCCGGCCGACCTCCCCCCTTGCTCCTTTATATACGGGGGCAGGGGGACCCTAGGACACGCAAGTTGATCTGTTGATCTCTCCCAGCCGTGTGCGGTGCCCCCCTCCACCATATTCCACCTCGGTAATATCGTAGCAGTGCTTAGGCGAAGCCCTGCGTCGGTAGCATTATCAACGCCGTCATCACGCCGTCGTGCTGACGGAACTCTCCCGCAAAGCTCTGCTGGATCGGAGTCCGTGGGACGTCATCGAGCTGAACGTGTGCTGAACTCGGAGGTGCCGTACGTTCGGTACTTGGATCGGTCGGATCGTGAAGACGTACGACTACATCAACCGCGTTGTCATACGCTTCCGCTTTCGGTCTACGAGGGTACGTGGACACACTCTCCCCTCTCGTTGCCATGCATCACTATTATCTTGAGTGTGCGTAGGATTTTTTTTGAAATTACTACGTTCCCCAACAGTGGCATCCGAGCCAGGTTTATGTGTAGATGTTATATGCACGAGTAGAACACAAGTGAGTTGTGGGCGATACAAGTCATACTGCTTACTAGCATGTCATACTTTAGTTCGGCGGTATTGTTGGATGAAGCTGCCCGGACCGACATTACGCGTACGCTTACGCGAGACTGGTTCTACCGACGTGCTTTGCACACAGGTGGCTGGCGGGTGTCTGTTTCTCCAACTTTAGTTGAACCGAGTGTGGCTACGTCCGGTCCTTGTGAAGGTTAAAACAGCACTAACTTGACGAAATATCGTTGTGGTTTTGATGCGTAGGTAAGAACGGTTCTTGCAAAGCCTGTAGCAGCCACGTAAAACTTGCAACAACAAAGTAGAGGACGTCTAACTTGTTTTTGCAGGGCATGCTGTGATGTGATATGGTCAAGACATGATGCTAAATTTTATTGTATGAGATGATCATGTTTTGTAACCGAGTTATCGGCAACTGGCAGGAGCCATATGGTTGTCGCTTTATTGTATGAAATGCAATCGCCATGTAATTGCTTTACTTTATCACTAAGCGGTAGCGATAGTCGTAGAAGCAATAGTTGGCGAGATGACAACGATGCTACGATGGAGATCAAGGTGTCACGCGGGTGACGATGATGATCATGATGGTGCTTTGGAGATGGAGATCAAAGGCACAAGATGATGATGGCCATATCATATTACTTATATTGATTGCATGTGATGTTTATCTTTTATGCATCTTATTTTGCTTAGATCGATGGTAGCATTATAAGATGATCTCTCACTAAATTTCAAGGTATAAGTGTTCTCCCTGAGTATGCACCATTGCGACAGTTCTTCGTGCTGAGACACCACGTGATGATCGGGTGTGATAAGCTCTACGTTCACATACAACGGGTGCAAGCAAGTTTTGCACACGCAGAATACTCGGGTTAAACTTGACGAGCCTAGCATATGCAGATATGGCCTCGGAACACTAGATTCCGAAAGGTGGAGCGTGAATCATATAGAAGATATGATCAACATAGTGATGTTCACCATTGAAAACTACTCCATCTCACGTGATGATCGGACATGGCTTAGTTGATATGGATCACGTGATCACTTAGATGATTAGAGGGATGTCTATCTAAGTGGGAGTTCTTAAGTAATATGATTAACTGAACTTTAATTTATCATGAACTTAGTCCTGGTAGTATTAGCATATCTATGTTGTAGATCAATAGCTCGCGTTTAGCTCCCATGTTTTATTTTTGATATGTTCCTAGAGAAAACTCCCGCAAAGCTCTGCTGGATCGGAGTTCGTGGGACGTCATCGAGCTGAACGTGTGCTGAACTCGGAGGTGCCGTACGTTCGGTACTTGGATCGGTCGGATCGTGAAGACGTACGACTACATCAACCGCGTTGTCATAACGCTTCCGCTTTCGGTCTACAAGGTTACGTGGACACACTCTCCCCTCTCGTTGCCATGCATCACCATGATCTTGACTGTGCGTAGGAATTTTTTTGAAATTACTACGTTCCCCAACAGTGGTGGCCCCTCGGGCACCTTCCCGACTCCGTTTTCCTTCCGTATACTTGTTTCCCAAGATAAAAAAATCTTTATATACACCCTGGGACGATATCACCACCGCATCGCGGAGATATCCTTTGTTCTTGTTTCGTGCTGTTTTTCTGACAGACCTAGATTGCCATGGCCGCACCAAGCTCCTCCAAGGACAAGTTCTTCGAGAGGGTAATTGATACATCCATTTTGCATCATGCTTTTATATTGATATTTATTGCATTATGGGCTGTTATTACACGTTATAGCACAATACTTATTCCTTTTCTCTCTTATTTTACAAGGTTTACATAAAGAGGGAGAATGCCGACAGCTGGAATTCTGGACTGGAAAAGGAGCATATATTACAGACCTATTATGCACAACTCCAAAAGTCCTGAAACTTCACGGAGAATATTTTTGGAATATATAAAAAAAATTGGGCGAAGAAAGCACCAGAGGGGAGCCACCTGCCATCCACAAGGGTGGAGGGCGGGCCCTACCCCTCTTGGCGTGCCCTCCGGTCTTGTGGCCCCCTGGCAGGCCCCCGATGCCCATCTTCTGCTATATGGTGTGTTTTGACCAGAAAAAATTGGAAGGAATCTTTCGGGACGAAGCGCCGCCGTCTCGAGGCGGAACCTGGGTAGAACCAATCTAGGGCTCCGGCGGAGCTGTTCTGCCGGGGAAACATCCCTCCGGGAGGGGGAAATCATCGCCATCGTCATCACCACTGATCCTCTCATCGAGAGGGGGTCAATCTCCATCATCATCTTCACCAGCACCATCTCCTCTCAAACCCTAGTTCATCTCTTGTATCCGATCTTTGTCTCAAAACCTCAGATTGGTACCTTTGGGTTGCTAGTAGTGTTGATTACTCCTTGTAGTTGATGCTAGTTGGTTTATTCGGTGGAAGATCATATGTTCAGATCCTTAATGATAATTAATACTCCTCTGATTATGAAAATGAATATGCTTTGTGAGTAGTTATGTTTGTTCCTGAGGACATGGGAGAAGTCTTGTTATAAGTAACACTACTCGGGAAAACCTTATACACAGAAATTTACCAGTAGCGTGGGTCAAAAAGCAGCGCTACTACTACTTACCGCCAGCTTGTGGCAGACAAACGCGTTGCAGCTAAGTTTATAGCAGTAGCGCGTCTTAGGGAAGAAGAGCTACAACTAAAGTTCCCCTACTGTTCTCGCCAGGCTACCAATAGTAGTAGCGAGCTTAAGCGAAGCGCGCTGCTCCTAATATTGTTGTAGCAGCATGTTTTACGCTGAAAGCGTTGCTGCTAATGAAAGGAAAATAAAATGAAAAACATATAGAAAAGTAAATGAAAATGAAAGAAATAGAAAAAGGGGAAGGAAAAAAAGAAAATGTGAAGGAAAATAAATGAAAAAGAAAAATAAAGGAGAAAGGCGTAGCAGCAGCGTGCTTTCCTGACATGCGCTATAGCTAACTTAGCAATAGCGCTTATTTTCAGCCAGCGCTATAGCTAAGTTAGCTATAGCTAATGTAGCAGTAGCACTTTTCCTAGCCCGCGCTACTACTATTTTTGACTTAACTGCGCGGTTCTTCTTCCCCACGGCCACTTCCCCCAAATCGAACTCGTCTGCTGTCGCTGCCGCCGTCGCCCTACATCGACATCAGCCGCGGCAAGCTCTCCCGTCGCCCTCCGCACGCCCTCGATGCCCGACCTCGACGCTGCTTGGACCTCGACCTCGACGCCACCCTACATCGCCGCCTTCCGCCGCGCGCCCGAGCCCCGACCCCGACCTCGCCGCCGCATGCCCCTCCCTCGGCCGCTCCCTAACTCCGCTGGTGCCCGAGGTGAGCACGCCTACACCTCCTCCTCCTCCTCCCCTACCTCTGCCTAGCTAAGGTTCCTAGGGTTCATCAAATTTTAGAGTTCATCTAATTAGTTAGGGTTCATCAAATTAGATGCTAATTAGGGAAGTAGTTGTAGATGCTTAATTGTAAACTAGATGTTAATTAGGGCAGTAGTTGTAGATGCTTAATTAGTTTTTAGGACAAATTCCTAGGGTTCATCAATGGGTGCTTAAGTAGTTGTAGATGCTTAAGTACCTAGGTAGGGTTCATCTAATTAGTTAGTACTTCTAGATGCTTAAGAACTAGGGCAGTAGGGTTTAACTACGTGTTAATTAGGGCAGTAGTGTTTAGTTTCGAGAGAAAAAATTCAATATAGTTTTTTACTGTCTTTTAGTAAGTGTTTAATAGAATTAGTAAGAAAATTAATAGAACTAGTTGAACTAGTTTATATTTAGTAAGAACTAGTTGAATTAATAGAACTAGTTGAACTAGTTTATTTTTAGTAAGAACTATTTATTTTTATTTATAGTAAGTGTTTAGTTGAATTAATAGAACTAGTTTTTTAGTTAGAAAATTTAGGTATATGAGATTTGATGATCTAATTAAAATTTTACTATAGAACTAGTTTATTTTTAGTAAGAAAAATAATAAAACTAGTTTATTTTTAGGTGTATTTAACAGTATTCTAGGTTGATTCGTTTTGAAGTGGACATGTCATATTTTGAACATGTCACATTTGTTGTTATTTTTTTAGTTAAAGCAATTATTCCCACATCGACATCGACGATGCCTATCCCGCATCCTCGTCGTCGACTCGGCGGAGGACACCTGCTTGATCAAAGGGGCCATGTTCGGTACTAGGCCCCGAAGGGCTGGTACTGGGAGGTGCTACCTACCGGGGGCGCAGCTTGGTGAGGAGCCAGCCCGTCGTTAACCCGAACCTTCTTTGGTGGCGGTCGCGTGGGCCAGTGATGGTGCGGAGGCTTGAGGACCCGCGGAGGTTGTACGTCACCGTGTTAGCGAGGAGGACGAGCACGTCCATCGCTACATGGTTGCGTTGGAGGGCAGGTTCTCCATACCTGGCAGGTTCTTCAAGGATCTCACCGGAGATATGATCCTGTGATGGTTCCTTCTCTTTGGGTGTCCACCGCCCGCGCCGATACCCGTCGTTCGCTAGGGTTTTAGCTGTATTAGTGATGTTATATGTATGATACTATTCGAGATGTATTAGTGATAATATTCGACGATGTACGGACACAAGAGATGATTTAGTTTTGCTTATTGAATGCATGCTAGTTTGAATACTTATTTATTTTACGATTTGGTTTTGCTTATTGAATGCTCAAATTGGAGAAATACTCCTATTTTGAATGCTAAAATTGGACCCCACTATGCAAGGCATATGCATTTGATTAGTTGATAGCTTATAGGGTTTTTGTTTTTGCAGAAACCCAGGAGCCCCTCCATCATCCTCGTTGTCGTCCACGTCACGGACCACCTCCGACCTCGAGGTGAGACCAGCCAAATCTCCATGTCAATATGAGTCCTATAAGATATTATGAAATGTTTTTGTTCATATTTGGAACCATTGAAATGCAATGACCATCAAGTTTGTATGCTCATATGATGTAGATATAAACATGTATATCTTGTGTTGCTCAAATAGGATATGTGCTTGCCCAAGTTGTCGGCCATGTTTATAGGTTACACCTCCGAGTGGCCTATGTTTTGCCGGAGTGTTGATTAATTTCCGTTCTGGCAAATTTCAGGCGCTCGATATGTCCTTATTAGCAAAGGTCATGCCGGATTTTTTCGTGAATTTTGGCATGACTTGTGCTAGAATATGTAGGAAATATCGAGTGGCTTGGATTTTCTAGAAAGATAATTAAACGACATTTCAATGGTTCTCCGCCATATATGAGAGAGGATCAAGAATCCCGACTGTTGTTGTGGGGGTCATTTCTCCTTGACCTTTGTTATGCACTAGGGGAAGGAGGAGTAACGACCATCACCGACGGTCGCAAATGTCAGAGAGGAATTAGTGAGGGAGAGTCTCCACCATATATGAGAGGACGAAGAATCCCGGCTGTTGTCGTGGGGGTCGCTTCTCCTTCGTTCCCGTGTGCTAGACATTTTGGTGTAATGCACTTGGGGACGAATGGAGGAGCGACCATCACCGATGGTCGAATATATACACCACGTGAGCTGAGAGTTTTCAAGAAAAGACTTGGCAGACCGATAGTCAACCCGTGATGAATTATAATGATCTAATTTAGTTTTTGTAGTACATATTTTTAATTGTACAAGTATAATCTTTGAATTATATGAACCTAGGAAATGTCGTCATCGGACGACGAAAGTCTTCCGGGGGAGTGCGACTGATGCAACGACGACCGGGGTCTGTGCGACAGGCCTCACCTGGACGAAGGTCGGCGCTTCAGCATTAAGCTCCAGGAAACCTTCGATGTTGCAACGGTACGCAACGACGACAAGTTTTTTTCGTAATTAAGCACGACTTCAACTACTTCAACGTGTAATTTTCGTCTTTTACAATTCGACTAGATTATCCCATGCCATGCAAGACGCTATGTCTTGGAGAGGCTGGATTTTGAAGATCATGAAAGTATGGAATCAAAGAATATTCACCTAAGGACCCATCATGGTATGGATTTTGAAGTAAATCTGTACAATTCTGAGAGCGTAACCCAGTTTGGTTGCACGAATTGGGAAGCACTTTGCAAGATGTATGGTTTTTATGAGGGTATGCTTGTCACCATGGATCTTGGTGATCCTGACATCGCCGAAGACAATTTGGACATTTGGGTCCTTGTTGATACGCTTCCAATTCTACCGCTATGTGAGTTTCTCAAACATAGTTATTAAGTAATTTATATTGTTTATTTCAAAATAGTTGACAGCTTATTTCCATTGACAGCTTATTTTCATTCTTCAAAGAATGTGCGGAAGATGGTAGATAGAACCTACTACACCGATGGCTCAGAATTAACTTACCAGGAGAAAAATCATCTGATCGCATTTTGTACTGATCTTGAGAATTACAATATCTATTATCAGACTCCTGCACATTATGGTCAATACGTGCCACTAGTGCACGTGTTGAACTACGGTAACATCCATGGAGATGCCATGGTAAGATTTTTTACTATTACGACATCAGTGCATCTTTTGCATAAATTCTTCTAAAACTGAACTACATTGCTAACTACGAAGAAAATCCTGAAGGATTGTGTGCCTCATCTGATGTTTCAGAATGGTCTCCTTGATGTTTTGAACATACAGCCAGGTCATCCTATGAATCACACCTGTCCATATCGGATTTCTAAAACCGGTGAAGACATGCCAATCAAAGAATGGAAAAAATGTATGGTCAGTCGTAGGGAGGTTCTTGGAAGCAACATTGTGCGAAGGGCAAGAATTGGAGACAGGATAATCTCCATTCTCCATAATGGAGAGTCAGGGTCTATCTTGTTTTATGCTATTTTACCTAAGAGAAGGTAGTAGGTCCTATGAGAGAGAAGTAGGTCCTAAGTACAATGTGTTATTATGTGGTACAACGTTTAGAGTTGATGATGATGAGGAGGAGTTGTGATTATGACTAGTGACCAACTTGCTATATGATGTCTCATTGATGAAAATGAAGATCATGAGGAGGTGTTATATGACAATGATGTATTATGATGATAAGTTGTATGATGTTGATGATGATGATAGTTATTATATCATTGGGTGAAAGAACCGTGGATTAGTTTCAAGTGGATGTCCATCCACTTGAAACTAGTCCACGGTTCTTTCACCCAGTGATGTAATAACTCATTATGATGTAAAAACAATCTCTAAATTGCTGTTGTATGAAAACTTGTATAAAGGTGTATGAATACAACATGAAATAAAAAAGAAATATAATACGGAATAGTAGTAGTAGCGCGGGCCGCGAGAGGCGCTACTAGTAATTACCAGTAGCGCCCATTACAGAAAGCGCTGCTACTAAGTGGATATAGCAGTAGCACGGGTCGGCCCGCGATACTGCTAACCTTTAGCAGTAGCGCCTTACTAGTAGCGCTCGCACCCGTGCTACCGGTATGCCTAAAACCCGCGCTACTGCTAGGCTTTTCCCTAGTAGTGTAATCATGTGAATTTGGTATTCGTTTGATATTTTGATGAGATGTATGTTGTCTTTCCTCTAGTCGTGTTATGTGAACGTCGACCACATGACTCTTCACCATGATTTGGGCCTAGGGGAAGGCATTGGGAAGTAATAAGTAGATGATGGGTTGCTAGAGTGACAAAAGCTTAAACCCTAGTTTATGCGTTGCTTCGTAAGGGGCTGATTTGGATCCATATGTTTCATGCTATGGTTAGATTTATCTTAATTCTTCTTTCGTAGTTGCGGATGCTTGCGAGAGGGGTTAATCATAAGTGGGAGGCTTGTCCAAGGAAGGGAAGCACCCAAGCACCGGTCCACCCACATATCAAATTATCAAAGTAACGAACACGAATCATATGAGCATGATGAAAACTAGCTTGACAGTAATTCCCATGTGTCCTCAGGAGCGCTTTGTTTTATATAATAGTTCGTCCAGGCTTGTCCTTTGCTACAAAAAGGATTGGGCCACCTTGCTGCACCTTAGTTACGTTTCTTACTTGTTACCTATTACGAATTATCTCATCATACAACTATCTGTTGCCGATAATTTCAGTGCTTGTAGAGAATACCTTGCTGAAAACTGCTTATCATTTCCTTCTGCGCCTCGTTGGGTTCGACACTCTTACTTATCCAAAGGACTACGATAGATCCCTTATACTTGTGGGTCATCAGTAATCAATCCCTACTTATCGGAGGTGGTGAAGCACCCTCAAGCCATTGAGATGCGTGAGGGGGTGCTCCACATTTGGGATGTTCAAGGGCCCAAGAAGACGGGAAGCGTGGAGGCCAGGTTCGAGGAGGTGGAGCAAGATATCTTCAAGTGCCAAGGGATGGTGGAGCGTGGGCTCAGTGCCAATCACCTCATGATCACGGAATTCACCCGTGATCACAAGGTGGATGGCCGGTCTATGAAGGACATCGTCTTCACCTTCAACGAACAAATCAATTTTCTGCAAAACCAAATCTATGATCTTCAAAATCAAGTTTTTGATTATGAGGCAAGATTTAAAGGTATGAGTTTAGCTGCCAGTTGTAGGACTCAGGAGACTCGTGCTTCCTCTTATGATGGTGAGCCGCTGCCATGGAAGCCGGAGGACAAGTTTGCCTCTACCTCATCACCACCACCATCGCCAAAGAAGGAGACTTGAGTACACGGGTATGGGTACTCCCCTTGGCTTGTGCCAGGCTTGGGGGAGATGCCCTGGTATCGTATCACCATCACTTTTATTACCTTTACCTATCTTAGTTTGATCCTTAGCTATTTCGTGATTTAGTTCAATAAAATTTTAGCATGATCTATTTTCGAGTGCTAGTTTCATGATCTATCTATCTACGTAATCGAGTGAGAGTTATACAATAAAGTTTAGTTTGAGTTTTTTCTTCTTTACTTTTATGTTTCAATCAAAATAAAATAAACTAATGAAAAAGATCATATACTAATATTATGGTAAGTAATGACATCACATAAGGAAAAGTGTAAGTGGTAAAATTTGTTGAAAGTTGACAAACATAGCATTGGTCAATAATGCAATTCATGAAAGAACTAATAAGGGATGAGAAGATTCACATGCAAATACACTATCTTGGACATCTTTATGATTGTGAGCCCCCACTAAATGTCTTATGCCAAATTGTTGATGTTGGACAAGGAAGACAACGTAATGATTTATGTTTGTTCATATTCACATAGAAGTAATATTGTCACAGATCCTTCAACATGTGGTGCTTGCTCAATATCTTTGAAGGAAATATGCCCTAGAGGCAATAATAAAGTTGTTATTTATATTTCCTTATATCATGATAAATGTTTATTATTCATGCTAGAATTGTATTAACCGGAAACTTAGTACATGTGTGAATACATAGACAAACGGAGTGTCACTAGTATGCCTCTACTTGACTAGCTCGTTGAATCAAAGATGGTTAAGTTTCCTAGCCATAGACATGAGTTGTCATTTGATTAATGGGATCACATCATTAGAGAATGATGTGATTGACTTGACCCATTCCGTTAGCTTAGCATTTGACCGTTTAGTATATTGCTATTGCTTTCTTCATGAGTTATACATGTTCCTATGACTGTGAGATTATGCAACTCCCGAATACCGGAGGAACACTTTGTGTGCTACCAAACGTCGCAACGTAACTGGGTGATTATAAAGGTGCTCTACAGGTGTCTCCGATGGTACTTGTTGAGTTGGCATAGATCGAGATTAGGATTTGTCACTCCGATTGTCGGAGAGGTATCTCTGGGCCCTCTCAGTAATGCACATCACTATAAGCCTTGCAAGCAATGTTACTAAATAGTTAGTTGCGGGATGATGCATTACGGAATGAGTAAAGAGACTTGCCGGTAACGAGATTGAACTAGGTATTGGGATACCGACGATCGAACCTCGGGCAAGTAACATACCGATGACAAAGGGAACAATGTATGTTGTTATGCGGTTTGACCGATAAAGATCTTCGTAGAATATGTAGGAGCCAATATGAGCATCCAGGTTCCGCTATTGGTTATTGACCGGAAACGAGTTTCGGTCACGTCTACATAGTTCTCGAACCCGTAGGGTCCGCACGCTTAACATTCGGTGACGATCAGTAATATGAGTTTATGTGTTTTGATGTACCGAAGGTAGTTCAGAGTCCCAGATATGATCATGGACATGACGAGGAGTCTCAAATGGTCGAGACATAAAGATTGATATATTGGATGACTATGTTTGAACTTCAGAAGGGTTCCGTGCAAGTTCGGACAAATAACGGAGTACCGAGGGGTTACCGGAACCCCCCGGGGAGTGTAATGGGCCTATTGGGCCATAGTGGAGAAGAGGAGGGGCGGCCAGGGCAGGCCGCGCGCCCCCTCCCCCTCTAGTCCGAATTGGACAAGGAGGGGGGGCGGCGCCCCCCTTTCCTTTCCCCTCTCTCCTCCTTCCCTCTCTACTACTCCTACTCTTGGAAGAGTTGGAGTCCTACTCCCGGTGGGAGTAGGACTCCCTTGGGGCACGCCTAGGAGGGCCGGCCCCTCCCCCTCCTCCACTCCTTTATATACGGGGGAGGGGGGCACCCCATAGACACACAAGTTGATCAGTTGATCTTTTAGCCGTGTGCGGTGCCCCCCTCCACCATAATCCACCCCAGTCATATCGTAGCGGTGCTTAGGCGAAGCCCTGCGTCGGTAACTTCATCATCACCGTCATCACGCCATCGTGCTGACGAAGCACTCCCTCGAAGCTCTACTGGATCGTGAGTTCGTGGGACATCGCCAAGCTGAACATGTGCAGTCCGCGGAGGTGCCGTACCTTTGGTGCTAGGATCGGTCGATCGTGAAGACGTACGACTACATCAACCGCGTTGTCATAACGATTCCGCTTACTGTCTACGAGGGTACGTAGACGACACTCTCCCCTCTCGTTGCTATGCATCACCATGGTCTTGCGTGTGCGTAGGATTTTTTTTGAAATTACTACGTTCCCCAACAGTGGCATCCGAGCCAGGTTTATGCGTAGATGTTATATGCACTAGTAGTACAGAAGTGAGTTGTGGGCGATACAAGTCATACTGCTTACAAGCTGATGTCTACTACACAACCTTCTTCTTGTAGACGTTGTTGGGCCAACAAGTGCAGAGGTTTGAAAGACAGTAGCAAATTACCCTCAAGTGGATGCCCTAAGGTTTATCAATCCGTGGGAGGCGTAGGATGAAGATGGTCTCTCACAAACAACCCTGCAACCAAATAACAAAGAGTCTCTTCTGTCCCCAACACACTCAATACAATGGTAAATTGTATAGGTGCACTAGTTCGGCGAAGAGACGGTGATACAACTGCAATATGGATGGTAGATATAGGCTTTTGTAATCTGAAAATAAAAAACCGCAAGGTAACTAATGATAAAACTGAGCGTAAACGGTATTGCAATGCGTTGAAACAAGGCCTAGGGTTCATACTTTCACTAGTGCAAGTTCTCTCAACAATAATAACATAATTGGATCATATAACTATGCCTCAACATGCAACAAAGAGTCACTCCAAAGTCACTAATAGCGGAGAACAAACGAAGAGATTATGGTAGGGTACGAAACCGCCTCAAAGTTATCCTTTCTGATCGATCTATTCAAGAGTCCGTAGTAAATAACATGAAGCTATTCTTTCCGTTTGATCTATCATAGAGTTCGTACTAGAATAACACCTTAAGACACAAATCAACCAAAACCCTAATGTCACCTAGATACTCCAATGTCACCTCAAGTATCCGTGGGTATGATTATACGATATGCATCACACAATCTCAGATTCATCTATTCAACCAACACAAAGAACTTCAAAGAGTGCCCCAAAGTTTCTACCGGAGAGTCAAGACGAAAACGTTTGCCAACCCCTATGCATAAGTTCACGAGGTCACAGAACCCGCAAGTTGATCACCAAAACATACATCAAGTAGATCACGTGATATCCCATTGTCACCACAGATAAGCACATGCAAGACATACATCAAGTGTTCTCAAATCCTTAAAGACTCAATCCGATAAGATAACTTCAAAGGGAAAACTCAATCCATTACAAGAGAGTAGAGGGGGAGAAACATCATAACATCCAACTATAATAGCAAAGCTCGCGATACATCAAGATCGTGCTAAATCAAGAACACGAGAGAGAGAGAGATCAAACACATAGCTACTGGTACATACCCTCAGCCCCGAGGGTGAACTACTCCCTCCTCGTCATGGAGAGCGCCGGGATGATGAAGATGGCCACCGGCGAGGGATCCCCCTTCGGCAGGGTGCCAGAAAAGGGTCCCGATTTGTTTTTGGTGGCTGCAGAGGCTTGCGGCGGCGGAACTCCCGATCTATTGTGCTCCTCGATGTTTTTAGGGTATATGGACATATATAGGCGAAAGAAGTCGGTCAGGGGAGCCACAAGGGGCCCACGAAGGTGGGGGTGCGCCCAGGGGGGTAGGGCACGCCTCCCTGCCTCGTGGCCTCCTCGAAGCTTCCCTGACGTCTACTCCAAGTCTCCTGGATTGCTTCCGTTCCAAAAATAACTCTCTCCAAGGTTTCATTCCGTTTGGACTCCATTTGATATTCCTTTTCTTCGAAACACCGAAATAGGCAAGAAAACAGCAATTTGGGCTGGGCCTCCGGTTAATAGGTTAGTCCCAAAAATAATATTGAAGTGTATAATAAAGCCCATAAACATCCAAAACAGATAATATAATAGCATGGAACAATAAAAAATTATAGATACATTGGAGACGTATCAGCAACCCCAAGCTTAATTCCTGCTCGTCCTCGAGTAGGTAAATGATAAAAACAGAATTTTTTTATGTGGAATGCTACCTAACATATTTCTCAATGTAATTTTATTTATTGTGGCAAGAATATTCAGATCCATAAGATTCAAGACAAAAGTTTATTATTGACATGAAAACAATAATACTTCAAGCATACTAACAAAGCAATCATGTCTTCTCAAAATAACATGGCCAAAGAAAGTTATCCCTACAAAATCATATAGTCTGGCGATGCTCTATCTTCATCACACAAAATATTTAAATCATGCACAACCCCGATGACAAGCCAAGCAATTGTTTCATACTTTTGATGTTCTCAAACTTTTTCAATCTTCACGCAGTACATGAGCGTGAGCCATGGACATAGCACTATAGGTGGAATAGAATGGTGGTTGTGGAGAAGACAAAAGGAGAAGATAGTCTCACATCAACTAGGCGTATCAACGGGCTATGGAGATGCCCATCGATAGATATCAATGTGAGTCAGTAGGGATTGCCATGCAACGGATGCACTAGAGCTATAAGTGTATGAAAGCTCAAAAGGAATCTAAGTGGGTGTGCATCCAACTCGCTTGCTCACGAACACCTAGGGCATTTTGAGGAAGCCCATCATTGGAATATACAAGCCAAGTTCTATAATGAAAGATACCCGCTAGTATATGAAAGTGACAACATAGGAGATTCTCTATCATGAAGATCATGGTGATACTTTGAAGCACAAGTGTGGTAAAAGGATAGTAGCATTGCCCCTTCTCTCCTTTTCTCTCATTTTTTTGGGCCTTCTCTCTTTTTTTTGGCCTCTTTTTTTTTTCTTTTTTTTCGCCCGGAGTCTCATCCCGACTTGTGGGGGAATCATAGTCTCCATCATCCTTTCCTCACTGGGACAATGCTCTAATAATGATGATCATCACACTTTTATTTACTTACAACTCACGAATTACAACTCGATACTTAGAACAAAGTATGACTCTATATGAATGCCTCCGGCGGTGTACCGGGATGTGCAATGACTCATGAGTGACATGTATGAAAGAATTATGAATGGTGGCTTTGCCACAAATACAATGTCAACTACATGTTCATGCAAAGCAATATGACAATGGTGGAGCGTGTCATAATAAATGGAATGGTGGAAAGTTGCATGGAAATATATCTCGGAATGGCTATGGAAATGCCATGATAGGTAGGTATGGTGGCTGAGGAAGGTATATGGTGGGTGTATGATACCGGCGAAAGGTGCGCGGTATTAGAGAGGCTAGCAATAGTGGAAGGGTGAGAGTGCGTATAATCCATGGACTCAACCTTAGTCATAAAGAACTCACATACTTATTGCAAAAATCTATTAGTTATCGAAACAAAGTACTACGCGCATGCTCCCAGGGGGATAGATTGGTAGGAAAAGACCATCGCTCGTCCCCGACCGCCACTCATAAGGAAGACAATCAATAAATAAATCATGCTCCGACTTCATCACATAACGGTTCACCATACGTGCATCCTACGGGAATCACAAACTTTAACACAAGTATCTCTCAAATTCACAACTAATCAAGTAGCATGACTCTAATATCACCATCTTCATATCTCAAAACAATCATAAGGAATCAAACTTCTCATAGTATTCAATGCACTCTATATGAAAGTTTTTATTATACCCATCTTGGATGCCTATCATATTAGGACTAATTTTATAACCAAAGCAAATTACCATGCTCTTTAGGACTCTCAAAATAATATAAGTGAAGCATGAGAGTTCATCTATTTCTTCAAAAAAAAACCACCGCCGTGCTCTAAAAGGATATAAGTGAAGCACTAGAGCAAATGACAAACTACTCCGAAAGATATAAGTGAAGATCAATGAGTAGTTGAATAATTATGTAACTATGTGAAGACTCTCTCTCATTTAAGAATTTCAGATCTTGGTATTTTATTCAAACATCAAGCAAAACAAAATAAAACAAAATGACGCTCCACGCAAAACACATATCATGTGCTGAATAAAAATATAGCTCCAAGTAAAGTTACCGATGAACAAAGAAGAAAGAGGGGATGCCATCCGGGGCATCCCCAAGCTTAGGCTATTGGTTGTCATTGAATATTACCTTGGGGTGCCTTGGGTATCCCCAAGCTTAGGCTCTTGCCACTCCTTATTCCATAGTCCATCGAATCTTTACCCAAAACTTGAAAACTTCACAACACAAAACTTAACAGAAAACTCGTAAGCTCCGTCAGTATAAGAAAATAAATCACCACTTAGGTACTGTTGTGAACTCATTCTAAATACATATTGGTGTAATATCTACTGTATTCCAACTTATCTATGGTTCATACCCTCCGATACTACTCATAGATTCATCAAAATAAGCAAACAACACAATGAAAACAGAATCTGTCAAAAACAGAACAGTCTGTAGTATTCTGCATCAAACGCAAACTTTTGGAACTCAGAAAAATCTGCCAAAATAGGAAGGCCTAGATAATTTGATTATTGATCTAGTGCAATTGGAATCAATATTTTATCACTTTCTGGTGATTTTTAACAATTGTTTTTGTGAGCAGAAAGTTTCTGTCTTTTTCAGCAAGATCAAATAATTATCATCCAAGAAGATCCTATAGGTCTTACTTGGCACAAACACTAATTAAAACATAAAACCACATCTAACCAGAGGTTATATGAATTATTTATTTACTAAACAGGAGCAAAAGCAAGGAACAAAAATAAAATTGGGTTGCCTCCCAACAAGCGCTAACGTTTAACGCCCCTAGCTAGGCATGATGATTTCAATGATGCTCACATAAAAGATAAGAAGTGAAACATAAAGAGAGCATCATGAAGAATATGACTAGCACATTTAAGTCTAACCCACTTCCTATGCATAGGGATTTTGTGAGCAAACAACTTACGGGAACAAGAATCAACTTTCATAGGAAGGTAAAACAAGCATAACTTCAAGATTTTAAGCACATAGAGAGGAAACTTGATATTATTGCAATTATGTAGAAGCATATGATCCTCTCTGTCATAATTTTCAGTAGCATCATGAATGAATTCAACCATATAACCAGCACATAAAGCATTCTTTCCATGATCTACTAGCATAGAATTTTTATTACTCTCCACATAAGCAAATTTATTCTCATCAATAGTAGTGGGAGCAAACTCAACAAAATAACTATCATGTAAAGCATAATCCAATTGAAAATTCAAATCATGATGACAAGTTTCATGGTGATCTTTATTCTTTATAGCATACGTGTCATCACAATAATCATCATAAATAGGACGCATGCTTTCATCATAATAAATTTGCTCATCAAAACTTGGGGGACTAAACATATCATCTTCATCAAACATAGCATCCCCAAGCTTGTGGCTTTGCATATCATTAGCATCATGGGTATTCAAAGAATTCATACTAACAACATTGCAATCATGCTCATCATTCAAATATTTTATGCCAAGCATTCTATGTAATTCTTCTTCTAGTACTTGAGCACAATTTTTCTTCCCATCATTTTCACGAAAGACATTAAAAAGATGAAGCGTATGAGGCACCCTTAATTCCATTTTTTGTAGTTTTCTTTTATAGACTAAACTAGTGATAAAACAAAAAACTAAAAGATTTGATTGCAAGATCTAAAGATATACCTTCGAGCACTCACCTCATCGGCAACGGCGCCAGAAAATAGCTTGATGTCTACTACACAACCTTCTTCTTGTAGACGTGTTGGGCCTCCAAGTGCAGAGGTTTGTAGGACAGTAGCATATTTCCCTCAAGTGGATGACCTAAGGTTTATCAATCCGTGGGAGGCGTAGGATGAAGATGGTCTCTCACAAACAACCCTGCAACCAAATAACAAAGAGTCTCTTCTGTCCCCAACACACTCAATACAATGGTAAATTGTATAGGTGCACTAGTTCGGCGAAGAGACGGTGATACAACTGCAATATGGATGGTAGATATAGGCTTTTGTAATCTGAAAATAAAAAACCGCAAGGTAACTAATGATAAAACTGAGCGTAAACGGTATTGCAATGCGTTGAAACAAGGCCTAGGGTTCATACTTTCACTAGTGCAAGTTCTCTCAACAATAATAACATAATTGGATCATATAACTATGCCTCAACATGCAACAAAGAGTCACTCCAAAGTCACTAATAGCGGAGAACAAACGAAGAGATTATGGTAGGGTACGAAACCGCCTCAAAGTTATCCTTTCTGATCGATCTATTCAAGAGTCCGTAGTAAATAACATGAAGCTATTCTTTCCGTTTGATCTATCATAGAGTTCGTACTAGAATAACACCTTAAGACACAAATCAACCAAAACCCTAATGTCACCTAGATACTCCAATGTCACCTCAAGTATCCGTGGGTATGATTATACGATATGCATCACACAATCTTAGATTCATCTATTCAACCAACACAAAGAACTTCAAAGAGTGCCCCAAAGTTTCTACCGGAGAGTCAAGACGAAAAAGTGTGCCAACCCCTATGCATAAGTTCACGAGGTCACGGAACCCGCAAGTTGATCACCAAAACATACATCAAGTAGATCACGTGATATCCCATTGTCACCACAGATAAGCACATGCAAGACATACATCAAGTGTTCTCAAATCCTTAAAGACTCAATCCGATAAGATAACTTCAACGGAAAACTCAATCCATTACAAGAGAGTAGAGGGGGAGAAACATCATAACATCCAACTATAATAGCAAAGCTCGCGATACATCAAGATCGTGCCAAATCAAGAACACGAGAGAGAGAGAGAGAGATCAAACACATAGCTACTGGTACATACCCTCAACCCCGAGGGTGAACTACTCCCTCCTCATCATGGAGAGCGCCGGGATGATGAGGATGGCCACCGGTGAGGGATCCCCCCTCCGGCAGGGTGCCGGAACAGGGTCCCGATTGGTTTTTGGTGGCTGCAGAGGCTTGCGGCGGCGGAACTCCCGATCTATTGTGCTCCCCGATGTTTTTAGGGTATATGGACATATATAGGCGAAAGAAGTCGGTCAGGGGAGCCATGAGGGGCCCACGAGGGTGGGGGGCGCGCCTCCCTGCCTCGTGGCCTCCTCGAAGCTTCCCTGACGTCTACTCCAAGTCTCCTGGATTGCTTCCGTTCCAAAAATAACTCTCCCAAAGGTTTCATTCCGTTTGGACTCCGTTTGACATTCCTTTTCTTCGAAATACTGAAATAGGCAAGAAAACAACAATTTGGGTTGGGTCTCCGGTTAATAGGTTAGTCCCAAAAATAATATAAAAGTGTATAATAAAGCCCATAAACATCCAAAACAGATAATATAATAGTATGGAACAATAAAAAATTATAGATACGTTGGAGACGTATCACCAGCATGTCATACTTTGGTTCGGCGGTATTGTTGGATGAAGCGGCCCGGACCGACATTACGCATACGCTTACGCGAGACTGGTTCTACCGACGTGCTTTGCACACAGGTGGCTGGCGGGTGTTAGTTTCTCCAACTTTAGTTGAACCGAGTGTGACTACGCCTGGTCCTTGTTGAAGGTTAAAACGACACTAACTTGATGAAATATCATTGTGGTTTTGATGCGTAGGTAAGAACGGTTCTTGCTCAGCCTATAGCAGCCACGTAAAACTTGCAACAACAAAGTAGAGGATGTCTAACTTGTTTTTGCAGGGCATGTTGTGATGTGATATGGTCAAGACATGATGCTATATTTTATTGTATGAGATGATCATGTTTTGTAACGGAGTTATCGGCAACTGGCAGGAGCCATATGGTTGTCGCTTTATTGTATGAAATGCAATCGCCATGTAATTGCTTTACTTTATCACTAAGCGGTAGCGATAGTCGTAGAAGCAATAGTTGGCGAGACGACAACGATGCTACGATGGAGATCAAGGTGTCGCGCCGGTGACGATGGTGATCCTGACGGTGCTTTGAAGATGGAGATCAAAGGCACAAGATGATGATGGCCATATCATATCACTTATATTGATTGCATGTGATGTTTATCCTTTATGCATCTTATTCTGCTTTGATTGACGGTAGCATTATAATATGATCTCTCACTAAAAAATTCAAGGTACAAGTGTTCTCCCTGAGTATGCACCGTTGCCAAAGTTCGTCGTGCGGAGACACCACGTGACGATCGGGTGTGATAAGTTCAACGTTCTTATACAACGGGTGCAAGCCAGTGTTGCACACGCAGAATACTCGGGTTAAACTTGACGAGCCTAGCATATGCAGCTATGGCCTCGGAACACTGAGACCGAAAGGTCGAACGTGAATCATATAGTAGATATGATCAACATAGTGATGTTCACCATTGAAAACTACTCCATTTCACGTGATGATCGGTTATGGTTTAGTTGATTTGGATCACGTGATCACTTAGATGATAAGAGAGATGTTTATCTAAGTGGGAGTTCTTAAGTAATATGATTAATTGAACTTTAGTTTATCATGAACTTAGTCCTGGTAGTATTAGCATATCTATGTTGTAGATCAGTAGCTCGCGTTTAGCTCCCCTGTTTTATTTTTGATATGTTCCTAGAGAAAACTAAGTTGAAAGATGTTAGTAGCATTGATGCGGATTGGATTCGTTATCTGAGGATTATCCTCATTGCTGCACAGAAGAATTATGTCCTTGATGCACCGCTAGGTGACAAACCGATTGCAGGAGCAAATGCAGACGTTATGAACGTTTGGCAAGCTTGATATGATGACTACTTGATAGTTTAGTGCACCATGCTTTACGGCTTAGAATCGGGGCTTCAAAGACGTTTTTGAAACGCCACGGAGCATATGAGATGTTCCAAGAGTTGAAATTAGTATTTCAGACTCATGCCCATGTCGAAAGGTATGAGACCTTTGACAAGTACTTTGCCTACAAGATGGAGGAGAATAGATCAGCTAGTGAGCATGTGCTCAGAATGTCTGAGTACTACAATCACTTGAATCAAGTGGGAGTTAATCTTCCATATAAGATAGTGATTGACAGAGTTCTCTAGTCACTATCACCAAGTTACTAGAACTTCGTGATGAACTATAATATGCAAGGGATAATGGAAACGATTGCCAAGCTCTACGTGATGCTGAAATCGACGAAGGTAGAAATCAAGAAAAGCATCAAGTGTTGATGGTTGACAAGACCACTAGTTTCAAGAAAAGGGCAAAGGGAAGAAGGGGAACTTCAAAAAGAACGGCAAAGTGAACAAAGGTATATTGGATATACATGTTATTGATGTGTACTTTACTAGTGTTTATAGCAGCCCCTCGGCATTTGATACTGGTTCAGTTGCTAAGAGTAGTAACTCGAAACGGGAGTTGCAGAATGAACAGAAACTAGTTAAGGGCGAGGTGACGATGTGTGTTGGAAGTAGTTCCAAGATTGATATGATCATCATCGCACACTCCCTATACTTTCGGGATTAGTGTTGAACGTAAATAAGTGTTATTTGGTGTTTGCGTTGAGCATGAATATGATTTGATCATGTTTATTGCAATACGGTTATTCATTTAAGTTAGAGAATAATTATTGTTCTGTTTATGTGAATAAAACCTTCTATGGTCATACACCCAATGAAAATGGTTTGTTGGATCTCGATCGTAGTGATACACATATTCATAATATTGAAGACAAAAGATGCAAAGTTAATAATGATAGTGTAACTTATTTGTGGCACTGCCGTTTAAGTCATATTGGTGTAAAGCGCATGAAGAAATTCCATGCTGATGGGATTTTGGAATCACTTGATGCTTGCGAACCATGCCTTATGGGCAAGATGACTAAGACTCAGTTCTCCAGAACAATGGAGCGAGCAACTGACTTATTGGAAATAATACATACTGATGTAGGCGATCCGATGAGTGTTGAGGCTCGCGGCGGGTATCGTTATTTTCTGACCTTCACAGATGATTTGAGCAGATATGGGTATATCTACTTGATGAAACATAAGTCTGAAACATTTGAAAAGTTCATATAATTTCAGAGTGAAGTGGAAAATCATCGTGACAAGAAAATAAAGTTTCTACGATCTGATCGCGGAGGAGAATATTTGAGTCACGAGTTTTGTCTTCATTAGAAACAATGCAGAATAGTTTCGCAACTCACGCCACCTGGAACACCACAGCGTAATGGTGTGTCCGAACATCGTAACCGTACTTTATTAGATATGGTGCAATCTATGATGTCTCTTACTGATTTACCACTATCATTTTGGGGTTATGCATTAGAGACAGCTGCATTTACGTTAAAAAGGCACCATCTAAATCCATTGAGACGACACCTTATGAACTGTGGTTTGGCAAGAAACCAAAGTTGTCGTTTCTTAAAGTTTGGGGTTGTGATACTTATGTGAAAAAGCTTCAACCTGATAAGCTCGAACCCAAATCAGAGAAATGTGTCTTCATAGGATACCCAAAGGAGATTGTTGGGTACACCTTCTATCACAGATCCGAAGGCAAGACATTCGTTGCTAAGAATGGATCCTTTCTAGAGAAGGAGTTTCTCTCGAAAGAAGTGAGTGGGAGGAAAGTAGAACTTGATGAGGCTCCCTTATTGGAAAGTAGTTCATCACAGAAATCTGTTCCTGTGACTTCCACACCAATTAGTGAGGAAGCTAATGATGATGTAACTTCAGATCAAGTTGCTACCGAACCTCGTAGGTCAACGAGAGTAAGATCTGCACCAGAGTGGTACGGTAATCCTATTCTCGAGGTCATGTTGCTTGACCATGACGAACCTACGAACTATGAGGAAGTGATGATGAGCCCAGATTCCGCGAAATGGCTTGAGGCCATGAAATCTGAGATGTGATCCATGTATGAGAACAAAGTGTGGACTTTGGTTGACTTGCCCGATGATCGGCATGCCATCGAGAATAAATGGATCTTCAAGAAGAAGACTGATGCTGACGGTAATGTTACTGTCTACAAAGCTCGACTTGTTGAAAAAGGTTTTGACAAAGTTCAAGGTGTTGACTACGATGAGTTTTTCTCACTCGTAGTGATGCTTAAGTCTGTCCTAATCATGTTAAGAAATTGCCATATTTTATGAAATCTGGCAAATGGATAAACTACATTCCTTAATGGATTTCTTAAAGAAGAGTTGTATATGATGCAACCAGAAGGTTTTGTCAATCCTAAAGGTGCTAACAAAATATGCAAAGCTCCAGCGATCCATCTATGGACTGGTGCAAGCATCTCGGAGTTGGAATATATGCTTTGATAAGTTGATCAAAGCATATAGTGTTATACAGACTTGCGATGAAGCCTGTATTTACAAGAAAGTGAGTGGGAGCACTACAGCCTTTCTGATAAGTATATGTGAATGACATATGGTTGATCGGAAATAATGTAGAATTTTCTGGAAAGCATAAAGGAGTGTTTCAAAGGAGTTTTTCAACGAAATACCTCGGTCAAGCTGCTTACAAATTGAGCATCAAGATCTATAGAGATAGATCAAGACGCTTGATAAGTTTTTTCAATGAGTACATACCTTGACAAGATTTTGAAGTAGTTCAAAATGGAACAGTCAAAGAAGGAGTTCTTGCCTGTATTGCAAGGTGTGAAGTTGAGTAAAGACTCAAAACCCGACCACGGCAGAAGATAGAGAGAGAATGAAAGTCATTCCCTATGCCTCAGCCATAGGTTCTATAAAGTATGCCATGCTATGTACCAGAACTATTGTATACCCTGCCCTGAGTTTGGCAAGAGAGTACAATAGTGATCTAGGAGTAGATCACTAAACAGCGGTCAAAATTATCCTTAGTTGAATAAGGGTATGTTTCTCGATTATGGAGGTGACAAAAGGTTCGTCGTAAAGGGATACGTCGATGCAAGTTTTGACACTGATCCAGATGACTCTAAGTCTCAATCTGGATACCTATTGAAAGTGGGAGCAATTCGCTAGAGTAGCTCCGTGCAGAGCATTGTTGACATAGAAAGTGGGAGCAATTCGCTAGAGTATGGCAGACCCGTTGACTAAAATTCTCTCACAAGCAAAACATGATCACACCTTATTACTCTTTGGGTGTTAATCACATGGCGATGTGAACTAAGATTATTGACTCTACTAAACCCTTTGAGTGTTGGTCACATGTCGATGTGAACTATGGGTGTTAATCACATGGTGATTTGAACTGTTGGTGTTAAATCACATGGCGATGTGAACTAGATTATTGACTCCAGTGCAACTGGGAGACTGAAGGAAATATGCCCTAGAGGCAATAATAAAGTTATTATTTATATTTCCTTATATCATGATAAATGTTTATTATTCATGCTAGAATTGTATTAACCGGAAACTTAGTACATGTGTGAATACATAGACAAACAGAGTGTCACTAGTATGCCTCTACTTGACTAGCTCGTTGAATCAAAGATGGTTAAGTTTCCTAGCCATAGAGATGAGTTGTCACTTGATGAACGGGATCACATCATTAGAGAATGATGTGGTGGACAAGACCCATCCATTAGCTTAGCATGATGATCGTTTAGTTTTATTGCTATTGCTTTCTTCATGACTTATACATGTTCCTCTGACTATGAGATTATGCAACTCCCGAATACCGGAGGAACACTTTGTGTGCTACCAAACGTCACAACGTAACTGGGTGATTATAAAGGTGCTCTACAGGTGTCTCCGATGGTACTTGTTGAGTTGGCATAGATCGAGATTAGGATTTGTCACTCCGATTGTCGGAGAGGTATCTCTGGGCCCTCTCGGTAATGCACATCACTATAAGCCTTGCAAGCAATGTGACTAAAGTGTTAGTTGCCGGATGATGCATTACAGAACGAGTAAAGAGACTTGCCGGTAACGAGATTGAACTAGGTATTGGGATACCGACGATCGAATCTCGGGCAAGTAACATACCGATGATAAAGGGAACAACATATGTTGTTATGCGGTTTGACCGATAAAGATCTTCGTAGAATATGTAGGAGCGAATATGAGCATCCGGGTTCTGCTATTGGTTATTGACCGGAAACGAGTTTCGGTCAAGTCTACATAGTTCTCGAACCCGTAGGGTCCGCAGGCTTAACGTTCGGTGACGATCGGTAATCTGAGTTTATGTGTTTTGATGTACCAAAGGTAGTTCGGAGTCCCGGATATGATCACGGACATGACGAGGAGTCTTGCAATGGTCGAGACATAAAGACCGATATATTGGATGACTATGTTTGGACTTCGGAAGGGTTCCGGGCAAGTTCGGACAAATACCGGAGTACCGGTGGACTTCGGGCAAGTTCCGCGCGCCCCCACACCCTCTAGTCTGAATTGGACAAGGAGGGGGGCGGCGCCCCCCTTTCCTTTCCCCTCTCTCCTCCTTCCCTCTCTCCTACTCCTACTCTTGGAAGGGTTGGAGTCCTACTCCCACTGGGAGTAGGACTCCCCTTGGGGCGCGCCTAGGAGGGCCGGTCCCTCCCCCTCCTCCACTCCTTTATATACGGGGGAGGGGGCACCCCATAGACATACAAGTTGATCAGTTGATCTTTTAGCCGTGTGCGGTGCCCCCCTCCACCATAATCCACGTCGGTCATATCGTAGTGGTGCTTAGGCGAAGCCCTATGTCGGTAACTTCATCATCAACGTCATCACACCGTCGTGCTAACGAAGCACTCCCTCGAAGCTCTACTAGATCGTGAGTTCGTGGGACGCCGCCGAGCTGAACGTGTGCAGTCCGCGGAGGTGCCGTACCTTCGGTGCTAGGATCGGTCGATCGTGAAGACGTACGACTACATCAACTATGTTGTCATAACGCTTCCGCTTACGGTCTACGAGGTTACGTAGACGACACTCTCCCCTCTCGTTGCTATGCATCACCATGGTCTTGCGTGTGCGTAGGATTTTTTTTGGAATTACTACGTTCCCCAACAATCTTTGCTAGCCAAAATTCCGTACTAAGTAGAGATATTACTTGTGCATTCAGAAACCTTAAATCCAAACTCATGTTTTGAGACTCCACCATACCAAACTATGGATTTAGTAAGGTCCTTCAAGTAAGTTGTCATCGGTGCAAAAAAGGCAATAAAAATTGCTTCTAAATGTGTTTGATCCTTTAGTGAAAATAAGGTTGTACGAACATGTGATGACAAAGTAATAAAAGCGACAGACTTCATAATAAAGGTTACTATCATAAGGGGAAGTTATATGATAAAGTTTTGTGATGAAGTTTGTTGCTATTATAATAATATGCATGATGCTACTATGTCCGTATTTTGTTTTTATCGACTCATCTCTCTCTAAACATGTGGACATGATTTTCGATATCGGCTTTCGCTTGAGGACAAGCAAGGTCTAAGCTTGGGGGAGTTGATACGTCCGTTTTGCATCATGTTTTCCTACTGTTATTTATAATGTTTTTATGCTTTATAAAAGTTTTGGAGTAATTCCAATGCCTTTTCCCTCATAATATGCAAGGTTTACACAAAGAGGGAGAATACCGGTAGCTGGAATTCTGGACTTGAAAAAGCTATGTCGGAGATACCTATTCTGCACATCTCCAAATGAGCTGAAATTTTATGGAGAACTATTTTGGAATATATGATAAATATTGGAGAAAAGAACTACCAGAGGGGGACTGTCAGGTGTCCATAGGACACCAGGGCACTCCAGCCCCTCCAGGCGCCCCCTGGTGGGTGGTGGGCAGCCCACTACTGGAATCAGGGATTTTGCCGTCTGCCAGTTCTTTGCCGTCCGCTAGCAGACGGCAAAGAAGGTCTTCGCCATCAGCTACCAAAAAGCAGACGGCAAACAACTGGCAGACGGCAAAGAAGGTCTTTGCCGTCCGCGGGCTGACGGCAAAGAGAGAGGTGGCCCCCACTAACGAGCCGATTAGAAAAAACTTAACAGCCCCCTCTTTGCCGTCTGCTAGCGGACGGCAAACATAAAAAAAGCGGACGGCAAAGGCTTGGCCGACGGCAAAGGCTAACTAGCCTAACCTAACTAACGGCCGATCGAGCCCCCCCCCCCGCCTGTTACTCCTCTCTGTTTCTCTCCCTCTCTCCTCCCCGACGCCACGCCACCAGATCCGCCTACCGCCGCCCCCGCCGCCTGGCGCCGCCCCCGCCGCCGCCACCGCCACCGCCCCCGCCCCCGCCTGCCCCGTCGCCCCACCTCCCCGCCGTCCCCACCCCACCCGCCGACGCCCCGTCGCCCCACCATCTCGCCGCCCGGCGCCGCCCCCGCCCCCGCTTGCCCCGTCGCCCCACCACCCCGCCGCCCCCACCCCACCCGCCGACGCCCAGTCGCTCCACCATCCCGGCGCCCCGGCGCGCCATCATGTCACCGGCCCACCCGCCCCACTGCCCCGACCGTCCCATTGCCCCGGCGCGCCACCACGTCGCCGGCCCACCCGCCCCACTGCCCCGACTGTCCCATTGCTCCGGTGAGTTATTTTTTTCTTTTTTTTCTTTCTGTTTTTTCATTTTTTTGCTGTTTAATTGTTAGTGATAGATTTAGTGCTAGATATGTGTTATATAGTGTTAGTGTTAGAAGAAAAGAAGAAAAGAAGTAGAAGAAAAAAATATGTAGAAGAAAAGAAGAAGAAGAAAAGAAGTAGAAGAAGAAGAAAAGAAGAAAACAAGAAAAGAAGTAGAAAAGAGATGAAAAAAGAAGAAGAAGAAAAGAAGTAGAAGAAGAAGAAAGGAAGAAAAGAAAACAAGTAGAAAAAAGATGAAAAAAGAAGAAGAAGAAAAGAAGTAGAAGAAGTAGAAGAAGAAGAAAAGAAGAAACGAAAAGAAGTAAAAGAAGTAGAAAAAAGATGAAAGAAGAAGAAGAAGAAAGGAAAGAAGAAGAAGAAGAGAAAGAAAGAAGAAGAAGGGTAGAAGGAAACACCCCGACCCCCTGACCCCGACACCACACTCCGACACCCCGACCCCCTGACCCCCTGACCCAGACACCCCGACCCCGACACCACACCCCGACACCCCGACCCCCTGACCCCCTAACCCCGACACCCCGACCCCGACACCACACCTCGACACCCCGACCCAGACACGACACCCCGACCCCCTGACCCCGACACCCCGACACCGACACCACACCCCGACACCCCGACCCCGACACGACACCCCGACCCCCTAACCCCAGACCCCGACACCCCGACCCCGACACCAGACCCCGACACCCCGACCCCGACATGACACCCCGACCCCGAAATAGCAACCCAACCCCGACACGGCACCCCGACACCGACACGACACCCCGACCCCCGACACCTCCCGAAAAGGTGCTCTTTGGCCGTCCAGAGGCCGGCGGGGTCATATATTTGTGAATTATGAGTTAGGTCATATATTTTTCGATTTTGTTATGAAAAACATCATATATAATTGTGTTGATCGGGTAGATTTAAATGTGCAGTTGTTTCATCGCTGCGAGGTTTGGTGTTCGACGACCTCGCCGTGCGTTTGACGAGCTCTGCCCCTTCGTTCGTGGGTGAGCACAAATGACATGTCCTCCTCCCCCATTAATTATTTGCTCTGTTCCGGTGTTCGTGCCGATGAAACTTGATAGCTAGCTATATATGTGTCTTGAATCATCAGTATGCGTAACCAATATGTGTCTCCCGTTCGAAAGCGTTATAGTTATAAATATGCATGCATTTGCATATTTATAACCTTGATTCTTTCGAATTGTCCAACGCTATCCATGGACAGCCCGAGTATGTGTAGATTGGGTTCGTTTTCCCATATGCTTTGCTCCGGATCCGACGCATAAATTTCGTCAGTGCCTCCCCTGTTGTTCTCCGGGTACACATCCTCTCTGTTTATTGCAGAGACGTGTATCAGGAGAACAGCGGGGAGGTGCTGCCGAAATTTTGCGTCGGATCCGGAGCATAGCATGGGAAAATGAACCCAATCTACACATACTCGGGTGGGATTAGGACCTATCATTACCTATTAGAGTGTAGGTTGCATGGACGTAATAAAATTGACAAAGTAGATCAACTGATGAATATATACATGGTGAATTATATATATATTTGTTGTGTGTCCAGTAGCTCTGAAAGTCAAGATGAGTGATCGTGCGTGGATGTATACCGGTCACACTGGTCAGAACAAATGGAGCGCTGAATGGTTCACAAAAACCAAGGGGTTTGTGCAAGCCGCATTTGCAAATGGCCAGAGGAAAACCTGGTGCCCCTGTTTCCGGTGCGGCAATTGGGAAAAGAGGACAGAGGATGAAATGGGCAAACACCTGCAGAAGAGTGGTTTTACGCCCGATTATACGGTGTGGACATATCATGGTGAGTCTGCCCAACGTGACAGAGCTGAGGTGGATCGTCGTCGCACCGACGAGCATGGTACCGGGATGGAAAACATGGTGCAAGACTATGATGATGCTCGGGATTCGGACGAGGAGATGGAGGAATCTGCAAAGGCCTTCAATGAAATGTTGGAGTCTTCAAAACGTCCGCTCCACGAGCACACTGAGCTTTGTCAGTTGGATGCCATCTCACAAGTAATGGCTCTGAAGGCTCAGTTCAACTTGGGCAGAGAATGCTACGACGCAATAATGACAGTATTTGGACGCTTTCTACCCAAAGGCCATGTAATGCCTGCAAACCTGTACCAGTCGGACAAAATCCTCCGTGCACTGAAGATGCCCTATGAGAAGATACATGCCTGTGAGAAAGGATGTGCCTTATTTAGGCTTGACTATGCGGACTTGAACTATTGTCCCATTTGCAAGTCTTCCAGGTATGTTGTGGTAGACAACGGTATGGGTGAGAAGACACAGACCAAAATCCCCGTTAGTGTTCTTCGGTATATGCCAATCGTACCAAGACTTCAACGTCTTTTCATGGTCGAAGAGACGGCCAGACAGATGACATGGCACAAAACAGGCAAAAGAACCGAACTAGATGCAGATGGGAATCTGATGATGGTACACACATCGGATGGTGTTGCGTGGAAAAAGTTTGATGAATTACATGCTGACAAAGCGGCAGATCCGAGGCATCCTCGAGTCGGCATCAGCACGGATGGGTTCAGTGTGTTTGGTATGACGGCAGCCCAATACAGTTGTTGGCCCGTATTTGTCTTTCCACTCAATCTCCCCCCCGGACAGATTATGCAAAGAAAGAACATTTTCCTGACGTTGATAATTCCAGGGCCCAACTATCCGGGGAAAAATATGAATGTGTACATGCAGCCGCTTAAGGACGAATTGCAAGAAGCCTGGGATAATGGGTTCAAGACATACGACGCCTATAGCAAACGGAACTTCATAATGCGTGTCTGGTACATGTACTCGACGCATGACTTGCCGGCGTATGCGCTATTCGTTGGCTGGTGTGTGCATGGAAGGTTCCCGTGCCCCACATGCAAGGGAGCTCTTGAGTTTCGTTGGCTTCAGGCCGGTCGCAAGTTTTCTTGCTTCGACATGCATAGACAGTTCCTGGATCCTCGCCATAAGTTCAGGAAAGACAAGAAGAACTTCATCAGAGGTAGAGTTGTCAAAAACTCTGCACCACCTGCGTTGACAGGCCAACAGACCCTGGATCAGTTAAACGCTCTCGAGCCAGATCCAGAGCGTCCAGGGTACTTCAAGGGGTATAATTCTAAGCACGCCTGGACTCACAAGACATGCTTATGGGATCTGCCTTACTTCAAAGACCTCCTTTGCCCACACAACATCGACGTGATGCACACTGAGAAGAATATCGCCGAGGCACTTTTTGGTACATTGTTCGGCATAGATGGGAAGTCAAAGGATAATACTAAGGCTAGAGTCGATCTGGAGGCGCTATGTGATAGGCCGTTACAAAACATGAAAGAACCGAAAGGAAAGCAGAACTGGACGAAGCCAAAGGCATGGTTCAATCTTGGAAGGCCAGCTATGAGGGAAATTATCTTGTGGGTGAAAATGCAGTTGATGTTCCCCGATGGGTATGCAGCGAATCTAAAGAGGGGAGCGAGTCTTGATAAATTGAAGATATTTGGTCTCAAGAGTCATGATTGGCACATATGGATTGAGCGGGTAATGCCGGTGATGTTGCGTGGCTTCATCCCTGAGGATGAATGGCTAGTACTGGCAGAACTCAGCTATTTCTTCCGTGTTCTTTGTGCGAAAGAACTATCGCCTGGCGTGCTAGAAGAAATGGAAGAGTTGGCGCCGGAGTTGATCTGCAAGTTAGAGAAGATCTTTCCACCGGGCTTCTTTAATCCAATGCAGCATTTGATTTTGCATCTCCCGACCGAGGCAAGATTGGGGGGGCCGTGCAAAATCGTTGGTGCTACCCAACTGAGAGGATGCAGAAGACGCTTCGACAAAAATGTAAAAATAAACGTAGAATTGAAGCATCGATGGCTGAGGCATTCATCACTGAGGAGGCGGCAAACTTCGTGACAGCACACTACGAAGCCAAAAATCGTCATTTGCATAATCCGAAGCCTCGGTACAATGCTGACGAACCTCAAAAGGGTGGATCCAACCTCAGCCTACTCAAAGGGAATCTCGCACCAGCCAGTGGTTCGAAACCAGTATCTTTGGATAACGAAGAATGGCGGACCATTACGTTGTATATCTTCAACAACCTGACAGAAGTGCGGCCGTACATCGAGTAAGTTCTCGGTACATTGTTTCGCAACTTCTATTTCCTTTGAACTGCTCTTATTCCTGGATATTTCATACAGTCGATACGTCGCCATATTCTCGTATGGAGCGGTAATCCAAAAGGATTCCGTCGAAGAGTATGAGCTTCTCGCAAAGCAAGGAGGCGGCTATCCCGGTTTCATCTCTTGGTTCAAACAAACGGTAATTTCTATTAGACCATTTCATTACATTCGCTAATTTCTGCCTAATGCAACAATCCTTTCGTATTAAACTTGTAGGCTAATTCAGAGTCTATGGACGCCGAATTGAGACAAGTCGCTAATGGTTTTGACTATAAGGTCCGTTCATTTGACAAATACGACATCAACGGGTATCGCTTTCGTACCTATGGCAAAGAGCTATCTATGGCCGACCGAAAGTCTACAAATTGTTGTGTATCTGCTATCGGCGAAGGAGGTACCGAGTATTATGGGAGAGTTGAAGCAATTTATGAACTTATATTCTATGGTGACAACCCACCGAATGTCGTACTCTTCAAATGTTATTGGTTTCAGCCGAAGGAGACTAGAAGGACTCATGAACATATAGGGCTAGTTGAAATCAAACAAAGCACCCATTTAGATGTTCCTGATGTCTATATTACGGCTCAACAGGCGACCCAAGTATTCTATCTACCGTGGGCCTGCCAAACTAATCCAAATCTGAAAGGTTGGGATGTCGTTTATGAAGTGCCGCCACGTGCTAGACTATCTCCCCCAAAGGAAGAGGATTATGAACCTCACATTAACCCAGACACATATGAAGGAGAATTCTTCCAAGAGACACGTCTTTCCAAAAAGCGTTTCAAGAACCGCTATACTTCACCCCAAAATATTGAAGTAGACAGCGACAGTGAATCCGACATCAACCCAGAGGAGGAACAAGAAGAGCCGGAACAAGAAGAGGTTACTGCTGCGGATGACCTGTCAATGCTTGACCGATTACGTCAAGGTGGCCTTCCACATGTTGATGCCACTGAACCCTATGAGCCCGTCATTGATTATAGTGATGATGATGATTATGCATTTATTGATGATAGTGATCGAGATTATTAGTAGTGTCAGGTATATAATTTTTTATGTTGTACTTGATGATGATACACTTAAGTGATATACATATTATTATTCATGTCGGTATTTTTTTATGTTGTACTAATTTCGTTTACTCTTTGTCATGGCAGGTGTTGAAAGATGGTGGGCGCTGGTAAGTTTCTTCTAGTGTTTTGCTTAACAAATGCATAAAGACCTAGACTTAGCCTTATTTCCTCCAATATGCTTACCACAATGACCTAGAGTTAGCTTCTTTTCCTCCAAAATGACTTAATAAGCTTACTGACCTCCAAAACCATCCATTTTACCTAAGTTAGCTCTAAAACGATCTATACTTAGCTTTGTTTCCTCCAAAATGACCTAAGTTAGCTCTAGTATGCTTAGTTAACTAGGTTTGCTCAATAATGACATGTACTTAGCTTACTTATGTCAAAAATGGCATAATTAGCTTAGTTAGCTCATAAACAATCCATTTTACCTAAGTTAGCTCTAAAATGACCCATTATACCTTAGTTAGCTCATAAATGATCCATTTTACCCAAGTTAGCTCTAAAATGACCCATTTTACCTAGACTAACTCCAAAATGATCCATTTTACCTATGTTAGCTCTAAAATGACCCATTTTACCTAGGTTAGCTCCAAAATGACCCATCTTACCTAGGTTAGCTCCAAAATGATGCATTTTACCCAAGTTAGCTCTAAAATGACCCATTTTACCTAGATTAGCTCATAAACGATCCATTTCACCTAGGTTAGCTCACAAACGATCCATTTTACCTAGTTTAGCTCCAAAATGACCCATCACACCTAGGTTAGCTCTAAAATGATGCATTTTACCAAAGTTAGCTCATAAACGATCTATTTCACCTAGGTTAGCTCATAAACGATCCATTTCACCTAACTTAGCTCAAAAACGATCCATTTCACCTAGGTTAGCTCCAAAATGACCCATCTTACCTAGGTTAGCTCTAAAATGATGCATTATACCTAAGTTAGCTCATAAACGATCTATTTCACCTAGGTTAGCTCATAAACGATCCATTTCAACTAAGTTAGCTCATAAATGATCCATTTCACCTAAGTTAGCTCATAAATGGCATATACTTCTTCTTCTAGTCACCTTTTTCTAACTTTCTTATTTGCCTTTTTGCAGATTTCATTCACTTCACGGAAGCTAGCTTGCTATGATGGAGTGCTTGTTTTTTCTTTCATTCTCCTCTAGTATTCTTCTAGCTTGCTATGATGGAACTTGCTATCTTGATGAAACTTTGCATTGTAATATGTATGGATGGAACAATGTGTATGTGCAACTTGCTATGTATGAATGGATGGAACTATATATGTATGCACGATGAAACTTATGTGCTAGATATGTCATATGTTTGCTGTTAAATAGCCCTGTGAAATATATATATGTGTCATATATTTGCTGTGAAAATTGCTGGATTTAAAAAAAACAGAAAAAAGAGGCACCTTTGCCGTCAGCCGCTGATGGCAAAGGCGCCTTTGCCGTCGGCGGCGGACGGCAAAGAAGGCACTCGGCGGCCACCTGTGCTCCCTGGGAGCTGACCCATTTGGTCAGTTTGCCTACAGCGGCGGACGGCAAAGGCTTTGCCTACAGTGGCGGACGGCAAAGACTTGTCCCGCAGTGACGTCCAGCTGACGTCATTCGGCGGAAGGCAAAGGCCGGATGCTCTTTGTCGTCAGCGGCGGACGGCAAAGGCTGCCGTTAGCCGCCTAACGGACTAACAGCACATTTATTGCCATCGGCTTTCTTTGCCGTCCGCCGCTAATGGCAAAGGCCCCTTTGCCGTCCGCTTCAGAAAGCAGACGGCAAAGAAGCTCTTTACTGTAGCCTACTTTGCCAGAGCCTTTTGCCGTCCGCGGAAGACAGCAAAGGCCTTTGCCTTCCGCCATCCTTGCCATTGCCGTCTGCCGTGGCAGACGACAAAGTAGCTGATTCCTGTAGTGGTCTGGCCCACCTCTGGTGCCCATCTTCTGGTATATAAGGTCTTTTGACCTAGTAAAAATAAGGAGAGGACTTTCGGGACAGAACGCCGCCGTCTCGAGGCGAAACATGGGCAGGAGCACTTTTGCCCTCCGGCGGAGCGATTCCGCCGGGGGAACTTCCCTCCCGGAGGGGGAAATCGAAGCCATCGTCATCACCAACAACCCTCTCATATTTGGGAGGCCAATCTTCATCAACATCTTCAACAACACCATCTCATCTCAAACCCTAGTTCATCTCTTGTGTTCAATCTTTGTACCCGCACCTCAGATTGGTACATGTGGGTGACTAGTAGTGTTGGTTACATCTTGTAGTTGATGATATATGGTTTATTTGGTGGAATATTATATGTTCAGATCCATTATGCTATTTAATATCCCTCTGATCTTGAGCATGAATATTATTTGTGAGTAGTTACCTTTGTTCTTGAGGCCACGGGAGAAGTCATGTTGCAAGTAATCATGTGAATTTGATATGTGTTCAATATTGTGATAATATGTATGTTGTGATTCCCTTAGTGGTGTTATGTGAATGTTGACTACATGACACTTCACCATCTTTGGGCCTAAGGGAATGCATTGTGGAGTAGTTATTATATGATGGGTTGCTAGAGTGACAGAAGCTTAAACCCTAGTTTATGCGCTATTTCATAAGGGACTGATTTGGATCCATATGTTTAATGCTATGGTTAGATTTTATCTTAATACTTTTCTGTAGTTGCGGATGCTTGCAAGGGGGTTAATCATAAGTGGGAGGCTTGTTCAAGTAAGAACAGCTCCCGAGCACCGGTCCACCCACATATCAAATTGTCAAAGTAGCGAACGTGAATCAAACCAACATGCTGAAAGTGACTAGATCAAATTCCCGTGTGCCCTCAAGAACGCTTTGCTTATTATAAGAGACTGTTCCAGCATGTCCTTTGCTACAAAAAGGATTGGGCTACCTTGCTGCACTTTATTTACCGTTACCGTTACTTGTCCGTTACAAACTATCTTACTATCAAACTACTTGGTACCGACAATTTAAGTGCTTGCAGAAATTACCTTGCTGAAAACTGCTTGTCATTTCCTTCTGCTCCTCGTTGGGTTCGACACTCTTACTTATCAAAAGGACTACGATTGATCCCCTATACTTGTGGGTCATCAGAACATACAAAAAAAGGACATCGACAATGCTGCGGCCGACACCACCGAGGTGGGGAGGCTTGACAAATTTATTCGTTAGATCGGCATTGCGCGGACCACAAATGAGGTGTCGCCACTTAGTGCTATTAAAATCCCCAAATCGGGGAAAGCGAGAACTCCATTCGGTACAACAGGGCCTCGGAGCACTACAACACTAGTGGAGCCGGTGGAGGAGGCAAGCACACGAGAGTGGGGGTAAGGCTATCCGCAGAGAAAGGGTGATACTAATATCCCTGACAAAGATTTCGTGCCTGTTAGATGAATATCTTGTTAGGTACCAAAGCATAAGGATTTGAAGTAAGCAGTAAGCTTTCCCTAGTTGAGAACTAAGGTCATGAATCTGCAGAGTTCTTATAACGAGCCAATGACCAGTAACTACAACCAAGTAAGAAACTTGCACTTGGTCTGGGATAAGAATTAGCAATTCGAGTGTTTGGAATTGAATTGTAGCATGGCAAGCAAAAGTGTTCAGATTGTAAACAATAGAAAGTTAAATGATCGAGGTTGTGATTATGAGGAATAAAGGACTAGGATCCATAACTTCACTACTAACATTTCTCCATCAAATCAATAGGTATAGTAAACAGATTATAATTGCTATCGACTAAATTGAAGTTTATATGGTTAATCATACATGTCATATTGTGTATAGACTATAGACATTATTTCCTTGTATCCATATACCGCTATCTAACTTCTTCTATAGATAATATTCTCCCCGAGACCGGGGGGGGAGTGTTTCAACTGTCACAACAGGTGGTGAGGACTGGTGTTGGTGTGTTCTGTGGGGCGCAGTTGATCGTGCATCTTTTTCCTCTCATTCTCATTTTGTAAAGATAGAGTTTGGTAGGGTTGTATTAGCGAAACATTGTCGCAGTAAGTTTTTACTTTGGGGTGAAGAACATTTCTCTTTTTTTTTCTAATGCAAATCATTTTTGAAACATGGATGAGATACACTTTCTCCTAAATGAAAATATTGTTTGCTTGTGTCTGTGGCAAATATGATGCATTTTATTGCTGCTATTATTGAGATTATTTGGATGTTGTTTTCTTTTTAACTGCAATTGTAGAGATATATCCATGTGTGAAATTTCTAATCCCCACGCCTCCCTATGATCATCTCTCTCATTTCCTCTTTTTGTATTGGAAAAGAAGGGTCAAACTAAAAGAAAGGCAATAACTCAATGCAACAGGTGATTCAGAACATAGTCTCCTTTTGTTTTTATGAGCTTTCAGTATAGTGTTTGCAAAGGGTAGTGTAAAATCTTTAGGAGGTTGTTTTTGTAAAAGCTTCAAAACAGGTTTTGTTTTGTAAAAGCCTTTTTTCGGGATTGATCAAAGTGTTTTTGTACTTTTTATGCAAAGTCTTCTGATGCGGCTTGAAGCTACGTTGGCATTTCCCCAAAGAGGAAGGGATGATGCAGCACAGCGGCGGTAGGTATTTCCCTATGTTATGAGACCAAGGTTATTGAACCAGTAGGAGAACCAAGCAACACAACGTCAACAGCCCCTGCACACAAATAACAAATACTCGCAACCGGACGTGTAAAAGGGGTTGTCAATCCCTTTCGGGTAGCGACGCCCCAAGATAGGCAAACGAACGTGAAATAAATTGTAGTAGATTGATAGATCGAACGCCAAATAATATAAATAAGAATAAATTGTAGCAAGGTATTTTTTGTATTTTTGGTTTAATAGATCTGAAAATAAAAGCAAAGGAAAAGTAGATCGCAAAGGCAAATAATATGAGAAAGAGACCCGAGTGCCGTAGGTTCCACTAGCGGCTTCTCTCGAGAAAAATAGCAAACAGTGGGTAAACAAATTACTGGTTGGCAATTGATAGAATTTCAAATAATCATGACGATATCCAGGCAATGATCATTATATAGGCATCACGTCCAAGATTAGTAGACCGACTCCTGCCTGCATCTACTACTATTACTCCACACATCGACCGCTATCCTGCATGCATCTAGTGTATTGAGTTTATGGAGAAACAGAGTAATGCAATAAGAACGATGGCATGATGTAGACAAGATCTATCTATGTAGAGATAGACCTCATTGTTTTATCCTTAGTAGCAACGATACATACGTGTCGGTTCCCCTTCTGTCACTCGGATCAAGCACCGTAAGATCAAACCCACTACAAAGCACCTCTTCCCATTGCAAGATAAATAGATCAAGTTGGCCAAACAAAACCTAAATATCGGAGAAGAAATACAATGCTATAAGCAATCATGCATATAAGAGATCAAAGAAACTCAAATAACTTTCATGGATATAAAAAGATAGATCTGATCGTAAACTCAAAGTTCATCCGATCCCAACAAACACATCGCAAAAAGAGTTACATAATATGGATCTCCAATAGACCATTGTATTGAGAATAAAACGAGAGAGAGGAAGCCATCTAGCTACTAACTACGGACCCGAAGGTCTACAAAGAACTACTCACGCATCATCGAAGAGGCACCAATGGAAGTGGTCAACCCCTCCGCGATGGTGTCTAGATTGGATCTGGTGGTTCTGGACTCTGTGGCGGCTGGAATTGATTTTCGTCGTCTCCCCTAGGGTTTCTGGAATATTGGGGTATTTATAGAGCAAAGAGGCGGTCCGGGGGGCGCCCGAGGTGGGCAAAACACACCAGGGCGCGCCTGGGCCTCCTGGCGCGCCCTAGTGGGTTGTGCTCCCCTCGGAGCACCCCCAGGCGCTGCCTTGGCCCATTGGGTGCCTTCTGGTCCATAAAAACTCTCCGTGAAGTTTCGTTGCATTTGGACTCCGTTTGGAATTGATTTCCTGCGATGTAAAAAACATGCAAAAAACAGCAACTAACACTTGGCACTATGTCAATAGGTTAGTACCAAAAAATGATATAAAATGATTATAAAACATCCAAGATTGATAATATAATAGCATGGAACAATAAAAAATTATAGATACGCTGGAGACGTATCATCTTCCACAAAGCTTTTAGGGACAGTGTTGCAATGTAAAATTTCCAAGCCAAAACACAAAACAACACCCTTTTTGTGTTTCCCACGATCTTTTGTTTCTCCATGCACATTCATTTTTTTGGCACACTGGATTTTTTTCATTATTTGAGCAGTCATCTATTTCATCACACAACACAACTTCTTTCTTTATTTTCCTCTTTCTTTTGCAGTTATCGGAATGTAAATGTAGCAAAAACACATATCCACTTAACACAACCCTCCTCCCCATCCCAAAACCTTTTTACACGAATCACATAGCAAATGCTTGATATACTTAAAAATCCAAAAAGGCCAACATAATGCAAAGAAGCCGCAAAATTTCAATTATTAGATCCCATGTTTTGCTTCTCTAACTATATCGGTATCTCTTGTCATCGCAAATTTTAGGTAGATGACAAGACCAACTTCATTGCAGTAGGGACATTTTTTTATAGCCATCACAACTTTTAGGTACTCGCATGTCTTTGTATTGTGATCATCTCCAGTGCAATTTGAGAATTGACTATTTTCTTATTTGGACCAGGATTACCTTTGGGATTGGGTTTCTTTTGTTATCCTCTTTCTTCCTTTTCTTGTTGTGCTCATCTTCTTATTGCTTGAGCAGAGTCTTGCTCCTTTCAGCCTTTTTAGTCGGTCGCCATTTCTTCTGCACATGTGACGGGTTCTACAGCATGCCATCAACTTCGGGGTTTCATACAATTTTTGGCGCATGAGCTTGATATTGTTGTGTTGCTTGGTGTTGTTGCACTGCCTGTTGCTCTGACATCACCCTTCTCCTTACTACAACAATAATGTGCTCAAGCTACTAAGCTGCATCATCCAATATCCTGCACATTGAGTTGTAGTCGAGAGTGTTGGTTGAAGGGAGCCTAAAATTTAGAAGATGTCCAACACTACCAATTATCGTTGTTGCAACTTACTACCACCTCTCTAGCAAGTAGCATTGCAGATTAACCTACACATTGAGGTGGACCATCACTCTTATGATATGTGCACAAATAATCCTATTCATTTCAAAACAGTTGCAGTTGCATTAAATAATCCCCTCTACCATCACAAAATACACTGAAAATACCCTTGGGGTTCTTATAGTAACTTGAGTACAACTCAAACCCGATGCTTCCAAAGTAAAGAACAGGTACTTGGTTGATGATGAAGCCGGCCGACACCATCACCTTCATATGGAACTTGCCAAAAACACTTCGGGTGTAAAATTTTATGACCTGGCATTGAATGTTGCAATAAAAATAATAATGTTTTAGTACCCGCCCTGACATACAATGTGTCTTTTTTTTGACACATACCATGAGTGAAGCGGTGTATAGTTGTCTCCTCTACACTGAAAGCTACGGGGATGTTTCGTTCTAGGCCTAGGAGTGCCACACTTTGCCATACAATGTTGCCAAACTTGCCTAAGGTTAGTTATTCAAAATGAGAGCCACAAGTTGGCAAGCCTAAAGGAATCTTGCCACGCTTTTTGAGTGGATGTGATGTGGGACCCTGGTGTGGCTTGCCTAAGATGTGGTTTAAACTAAACACACACCTAAGTTGGTCAAACTTGCCTAACCTTAGGTGTGGCAACCTTAGGCAAACTTAGTCTCAAACCAAACAGCCCCTACATTATCCTCATGGTGTAACATTGTGTCCTCAAGCACCTCATATTGTTGCACTAACCTCCACATCGAGTATTGGGGATTGAAACAACGTCTTGAAGTAGGAGTTTAGACCTTCTGACCTACTTGTAGTGCTTATAAATGGAAATAAGCATTTCTGGAAGTATGCTGGGGCCTAGGTCTGTCTGGTACACCATATGTTGAAGATGCCGGTTTTCAACCAAGTTGAAGCAATGTATCATATGCCTGCTCTCGAGTACTGTGTCAAAATCATCGATGCATGTGTAAAAAACCTACTCAAAAACCTCACCCATGCTTAGTAGCACTATTTGGGAAATCGGTAACTGGTAGCTGCTCGGTCGGCTTGGGAGTAGCCATTAATCGGTCAGTCAACCAATTAACAGGCTTAATCGATCTATCATTAATCGATAGACTAAATAGGAACTTGCCAACATATATCTAGTTTTTTTATGTATTATACTATACTCTCATGCTCCCAGCTACATAATATACCAAAATATGCTACCGTTTGGTCGAACCCTAGCAATTGAGGAGCGAGAGGGGGATGGAAGGTGTTACGGGAAAATGTTTGGGCTTTGTTTGCCCACAAGTAAATGGGTTAGCAGTGATTAATCGGCCTAACAACCGATTAATCTGTCTGGCAGGCCAATTAATTGGTCTGATAAGTTAACACGATGAATAGGTGCTATTCGATTCGGCCACCCTACCAGTAGTGATTAACTGGCCCATTAACTGATTAATCGGACGAATTCTTGAACAAGTGCTTAGTGGACTCCCTAACTTCTCACACGCCTTACGCTGGACACACCATTTGCAACACATATGTACTATGTTAATACTTCTGATATAGCTATTTCCATCACCTTATCCTGGTCGTTCATAAGGTTCATGAGGTGCTCATTGTTCATTGTAATCATCCAAGGTAGAAACACTCATTTGGCAACAAGGCACAACCCAACATGGTTGTCTGCAAGTAGTTGTTTTCCCCAACAATCCGAGCAAATGGCATGTTGATTGATTAGTGCAAAATGTTGTGTGAAAGAACACACAATCCTTGTACTTGGTGTACAATGCCCTTGTCCTTCTATCCACCCAAAACAAATCCATCACATATTTTGACTCTTTGTCAACTTGTGTTGCATAATAGAGTTCAGGACTTTCGGTGGCCGCCTCTCAAAGTACTCGACTGTCATATCCGTGTCCCAGAATGACTAATGTTGCCGCAGCTTGGAACGCACATTTGAAACATCCCTCTTCATATATGGGAGTATCCTAGGATCTCCCCCATGAACCCTACGAAGCATTCCCATGCATAACAAAGTTGACTAGTTCGCATCATGCATTTTCATTAGGAGTTGATAATCCTCTTTTGGAATTATGTGGTGCGAGTGGCTGTACCTTACATGCTCGACCTACTTTATTAGAGAATGTGTATGTTGTGCAACAAAGAATGTAGCCATCCACCTATTGCCCCTAAGCCAACAATCATGTCAGCTTTACAATCATGACGCAACATCCTATTATTTTGAAATTTGTCTATCACATCCATTTCAACCCCATCCTGCTTGCTAGATGAGCTCCCTTCTGTTGCGATCCCTTCTAAAGCACTACTAATCTCACCCCTACTTGTTGGATTCCCTATGTGCGCACACTTGAAAGCACTCCTGATAACTCCATACCAACGTATGGTGCAAGCGGTTGGGATGAAATCTTGTCATCTTCATCCTCGTCATGCATTGTGTCGGTAGCCTTGAGCATGCGATCTGATCCATGCGGCCATGAGTTGTGAAATGCTCTCCTCACCTCATGTCCCCGTTTCGGTATCCTACCAACACTACAACAAAAGCAGAACATCATTCATCAGTAGCATTTAGAACAAAAAGTAGAACATAATTCCTTTTTCGGTGCAAACATTGCTCAGATAGAAACAATAAGATCAGAGATTACCAGAGTAACCCTCTATTTTGGCAACAAACATTTATAGAGCAACACTATCAATTCAACATTTCCAGATCGATAGGTTTCTTCAGTAGAACATGCACAATTTGTATTTTCTGAAGAGTAGTTTCTATTTTTCAAACATCATGTTTTTCGAAGGATTTTCCATTCATCAAAATATATCACCGTTACTTTTGCATCCTCACTTTTTTTCCAAAACAAATACTAGGTTTAAAGAAGGGAGACAAAAATGTTTTCTGGATGCATCTTTTTGAATCGGGTTTTCGCGTTTTTCTGAATCGCAACACATAAATTTGAATGGGAGTCCCCCTGCTACTAGTATTCATCATCAACATCTCAAAAAATTGAACTTTGTAACTTTCGATGAATTCAACATCAATTGGCATGCAAATTACTGACTTCAACATGAACATTCAGCTAATTCGGCTCACCAATATCCAGAATAATTCGATCAGCTCATCAACATTCACAAAAATTCAAGTCTTGCAACCTACTGAATTCAACATCATTTTTGTAGGGATGCAACTTTTTACTGAATTCAACATGAACATTCAGTAAATTCATATATGCAATTATTGATGCAACAAGGAAATTGTTTCTCAGAAAAAACTAGTTCTACAAAAACCAACATATCAAATCCGATGTTGCAAGGTAGCCTCCCACTTGCTAGTGCTTCATTCTTTTACCGGGGAATAGTAAACCCCTCGGAGCTTTGAGCCATGGCGGAGGAGAGCATATCTCTGACGATATGGTGTGCCACCGGGCCAGATTAGGGGCGGGGTTGAGAGGGAGTACTATGGGTGCCATTGTTGCAGTGGTGGTGTAGGGACATTGCGGGGGACGACGGTCATAGATTCTGGATCCCTTACAGCAGGGCAAAAGGGGCAGCTGCCCGTGATTCACACGCATAGGGGGGAATGCAGTTTGGAGCCTAGTTGCTGCGTTGCAACACGTCGTCTGTTGCAAAGGTCAAGTAGGGGGAGGAGGTTGCGCGTGGTCCAGCTTGCGCAAATCGGACGACTCCGCAGCGCCGGATCTAACGGCTCGTGTGAGAGTTTATTTTTGGCATGCATCTACCAGATGACGCCTAACAGCCGCCATAAAACAAGGCTAACATAGTCTATCTCGATCCGGAGACTTGGTCAACGGATGGTGAGGTCTTGGTCTATCTATGGTACATGTTGGACTATGCTTCTCTCTCCCCACTGATCAATTGCTTTCTCCTTTGACCAAATTTTTGTCTCGACATTAGGTTTATTGGATCTTCGTCCACCAGAGTCCCTCTGGTTCTACGACTCGATTTTCTCCCTTGCAACAGAGGGCTATATGTGACTGATCGAGAAATGGCCACACATTTCATCCAAAAATAAAGAATATTTGAATTTCCACAGCCTCCATAGCACCACTTTGGTTCGAGCTTGAAATATGAATACAAATAGTAAAAGGGTGTATAATTTGAAAGTATTTTGCAGGACAAAAACAACAATGTTATTCTTTTTCTTTTTACGAGAATGTTATTCTTGAATCTTAATCTATAGTCGTCAATTTTTCAGAATGTTAACTGTTCGTATAATTGTGCACCCTACAATTGTGAACTGAGGAACCGACACATGTCCACTCCGGTTAGAAAAAACGCAGTAGTTCCACTGGCTAGTATGGGTGCCGACCCAACGCCGCTCCGCCTTTATAAGTACCGACACTTCGCCATTGGCTTCCTCACCCAGGAAAAAACCGGTCTGGTCCCCTCGTCCTCGGTGAACTATTCCCCACTGTCACTACTGGGCACCACTCTCACGCAGCGGGAGGCGCGTGTCGTGAGCACACGTGTGGTTGTTTGCGTGCGCCATGGCGAACCAGGACGTGGTGCTCCGCCCGGACATGGGCGGCATAGCTTCGGCCGCGGCCATGCCGGGCTCCTCCAGCCGCCCGATCTTCGCGTGCCGCGGCGCCGCGTCGACCTCCCTGCGGCGCCGCTCCGGCGTCGACGACGACTACGGCGCCCGGTCACCCTGCGCCACAAGCTGGGTCGTCCAGGCCATGCGGGCGTCTTCGCCGGCTCGCTCCGCAGCTGTCGACGAGTACGCCGCGTGGACGGTGAGTTTGCCGGCTAGTTTGGTGAGAGCGCGCCGGCCGGGCTGTTTTCCGTCCGTTCCGATGATTGATCTGCGTTTCTTTTTTCCTTGGTTGGCGCGTGCAGAGGAAGCACCCGTCGGCTCTGGCTAGCTTCGAGCAGATCGCGGCCTCCGCCAAGGGGAAGCAGGTGGTCGTGTTCCTGGACTACGACGGCACGCTCTCGCCCATCGTCGCCGACCCCGACACGGCGTTCATCACCGGCGAGGTAAGATAAGAGACCGCGATAACCAGCCTAGCTAGCTACTTCAAGTAACGCTGACATCGCCCAAATGATCTAGATGCGGGAGGCGGTGCGCGGCGTTGCGAAGCACTTCCCGGCGGCGATCGTCACCGGCCGGTGCGTGGAGAAGGTGTGCAGCTTCGTAGGCCTCTCGGAGCTCTACTACGCGGGCAGCCACGGCATGGACATCAAGGGCCCAGGCTCCAACGTACGCCATCTCTCTCAAGCATCTCTCCGTCGCGCAAGAATCTAACTGGCCATGCATGGCCCATCCCTCTCCAATCATTTGTGCCTGATTCCATCAATTATTCCTCCCTATTTGCAGGCGGAGGAGGTCCTCCTGCAACCTGCTCGCGAGTTCCTCCCGGTCATCGCCGAGGTACACGACTTTTGTTAGTTAGTTGAGCCATGAGGAACTTACCAACGGCGCATGTACTAATCTCTGGTTTTATTTTTGGTTTTGGTGCCAGGTCTACGAGGCTCTGGTGGAGAAGACCAAGAGCACGCCGGGGGCCAGGGTGGAGAACAACAAGTTCTGCCTCTCCGTGCACTTCCGGTGCGTAGATGAAAAGGTAACCAGAGAGCTCACCAATCAATTTAATCAGCAACAATCCAAGTCAAACAAGAAGGTTCTAAGTTAATGAGAGAGATCCTCATCGATCTCAACTGCTCCGATCCCCTCTGCAGAGATGGAGTCCATTGGCCGAGCAAGTCAAGGAGGTGCTCCGGGACTACCCCGATCTCAGGCTCAACGAAGGCAGAAAGGTTGGTTGATACTTGATTGGCCATGGATCGATCATGGAGTTAATTACTAGTAGCGCTTACTAAATCATGTTATTTAACGTTTGCTCACTGAGCCTGTGAATATTGAATCTACTGGGCGTAGGTCCTGGAGATCCGGCCGTCCATCATGTGGGACAAGGGCAAGGCCGTGGAGTTCTTGCTCCAATCTCTGGGTAAGCGCCACTGCCACCCTGCCTGCTGCGTCGTCTTCGTCCTCGTCGGATAAAATGACGGGTTGCATATAAAATCTGCTGCTGCGCTGTCTCTAGGATTCGACGGACGCAGCGACGTCCTGCCGCTGTACCTCGGGGACGACCGCACTGACGAGGATGCTTTCAAGGTGCACAGATTAAATTAACACACGTCGCGTCCAACTGATTTCATTTGTAGTTTTGTACATATATATGCATGCTAGCTACGAACCTAGTGATTTCATTTGTTTTGGCTGCTTGTTTATCTTTCGATTTTGTTGATGTCAACTAGATGCTGAGAAAGAGAGGTCATGGCCTCGGCATCCTTGTCTCCAAGTGCCCTAGGGAGACCGACGCCTCCTACTCTCTTCAGGACCCCACTGAGGTGTATATACATACATATATCATGATGCAGATCCCTGCTTAGTCTAGTCATCAGTGATTGTAGCTTACATAGTATTAATTTCTCCTTGTTTTCGGCAGGTTATGGAGTTCCTTCACCGCTTGGTGCAGTGGAAGCGCCGGCGATCATCATCGTCATCGTCAGCGATGCGCGCAAGAGTGTAGCGCAGTCACAGACTGCCACATCAGCGGCTGCTGCTGGCACTGATTTATCAAGAAGCTTCAGCATGTTTAATTAAGTACTCCCTCCGTAAACTAATATAAGAGCATTTAGAATACTAAAGTAGTGATCTAAACGCTCTTATATTAGTTTACAAAGGGAGTAGTTTGTTAGCTAATTTGGTTGTACTTATTCCATGCATGTAATAACCATCGCCTATGTCTAGTTCCCGCTTTTAGTTAACCTTTGTTGCATGGGTTTGGAAGGCACTGCATCTGCAAGTTAAGCGGCCCCCCTCACAATTTTTTCTTTCTTTTTTCCGTTTTGTGGGTACATTCCCCTGTATGATGACTCGTGATTGCTGGCCATACCAGTAAAATGTAACATATGTAAGAATCTTAATGGCCAGATTAATCACCTTGTTTACTTAAGTGCTCCATAAAAAGAGGTGAAGATCAAATGCTACTTCATGTTATCTATTTGTTGCGGAAGATTTTGACTTAGTCGTGGGTGTTAAATTCATATCTTGTTTTTCTGACAAAATAATTCATGTCTTGTAATGGTTATGTGGTAGTTGTCTATTTTTTGTATTCCACTTGTTCATGACTTTGACCACATTTTCTTGCATCAACTTTAATAAAAATGGTTTGTGTGCATCACACTGATGCGGAGGCTTGGGGTTTCAACTTCCTTTTTGAAAGAATGAAAAAACATGTTCCTATAATTATACTAGCGTGATTTTGGCGGGAGGAGCGTTTTGGCTCCCGGGAGGATATGCTCCCGGATGACAATAAGTTCAATAAAAAGTAAAACAAAAAAAAAATCTGAAATTTTTAATAGATGTTCGTGTTAGTCTCGCAAACATGCTTGACAAATTTCATGCGAAACGGAGCAGCGGTGTTTCGTTGCTGAAAAAAAAAACAAATTAGGGTGACATTTGGTGTTCAATTTATTTTTGTTTATTGCACAAGCCAAAACATTTAACCTTTTTGCCTCGAAATTTGCAGGTAGCATTTGGATGTGACTAAGATCACAAAACAAATTTGTCTAGATTTTTTTGACATTTGCCAAATTGAATTTCCGGATTTTGGCAGGCATTTCTAGCAAATGGAGGATGTGGATCCTAGCATGGGAACAGAGGTGCCGCAACCTTAGCGTAGTGGGCATGCCGGAATAGTCGGTTGCTTTGACTTCTGGTGGATCAGTGGTTTGGCCTGCGTTTCTTTTTATAGAAATTTTGTATACCATTAAACAGATGTCAAATTACAACACAAAATCACGAAAACCATGATAGAAAAAGAGAGAGGACACATGTCCAATAACATTTGCAAGAAAACTCCATTGAAGCAGATTTCTGCAACAGCCTGCGTTGGGCGGACATGTAAAATGATGCATTATGGAAATCTATATTTCTATACTTCTATATCTATATCTATACTTCTATATCTATACTTCCATCTATATCTATCTATCTATACTTCTATATCTATATCTATATCTATCTATATCTATATCTATATCTATATTTGTATCTATCTATCTATCTATCTATCTATCTATCTATCTATCCATCTATCTATCTATATACTTATACTAATTAGAAACTCCCTAGAAATTACCGCGTTAATTAGTAAATACGATCCGCTCATCCGGTGGGTCGCGAGTTATAACATTAACTCGTATTAATCATACAAATATAAAAAATAGAAATAGTTGTACTTATACTTATTAGAGACTCCTAGAAATTACCACGTTAATTAGTAAATATGAGCCGCTCATCCGATGGGTCCGAGTTATAACGGTGTAGATTAACTCATATTAATTGTACAAATATAAAAATAGAATTGTGTTTTTTTGCATGATTATAAATAGAAATAGTGATTTCTCCGGTCCTTTAGTAGTTCAGTTCTAATCTAAATTTCTTGCATTGCTTTACCATATTCCCACATACTCTAACCTAGCGCCGCCCATCCTCTTTCCTGATTCCTGGATACATAATCAAAGAAAAAAAATGATTTTTGTAATACATCTAATCTGTAGTTCTAGCATTGCTTCCTCTAATTCCCACATCCTCTAACCTAGCCACCAATCCTCTAATTCCCACCCACAATACTGGATATGTCGTGTGTCAAGCTCTTCGCCGAGAGCCAAATCACGGGTCATCCTCTAACCTAACGCCACCCATCCTCTCCTGATTGTTGGATGTGAATTTCCCTAGATGCAATCCGGCGGCCACACACCATGCCCTGCGCTGCGTCTCTTAGTCGGGCAGAGACGAGCATATCTGCGGGTCATGGCCAGAGGCACTACGCACACACACACGGGCCACACTACATGCATCATCAAGACCAGCAGGCACAGGCGCGCACCGCGAACACCGACGCGATCATGGGGGCACGTCAGACGTGACGGATCAATACAGCGTACATGCATGTTCAAGTGTTGATGCAATCAACTAGCACCCGTGCATGGCCAATATAAATCAATCTGAACACCCACGACTAGACACCGAGTCAACTCCTGCACCAATGGATCTGACATCTACCATGTCACTTGGTTTGTTGCTTTGCTTTCATCGATAATCTCTTGGAAATATAATCAAGTTGATTGTTGTAATCAATATGTTTTATGGTGAGTTTGGAGTTGACTGTAGCACTGACATGCATTTTTTTCATTTTAAAATTACACGTGTATTGTGAACCAACCTGTGGTTGGATCGTTAGGTGGACAGTGGTATCCCCAGCCTACCAGGGTTCAATTCCTGGTGCTCGCATTTATTCTGGACAAATTGTTGGTAAGTATTTGAACATTCATACAAACAAAAGAAATAGAAATAGAAGGAATTATATGTTACACCTACAACTCACATTTCACAAAGTTCATTACTAGAAACTAACCAAATCAGTTAAATATAGGCCGAGCTACTGTATTCAAGTGCTTCCACCCGATGACAAATGATTCCCATGCCTCCACACGTTGCATAGGAACCATGTACAGAACCAATAAGTAGACAAGAGATAACATGCAAGAAATTAGGAACTCATTTGTTGTTAAATCACTACAACACTATAAAGACAATAGAAACCATCTTTAACAAACGCAACATAAAACACACACGCATGCGCGCGCGCACACACGGGTTTGAGCTTTAAATTGACTAGCATTCCCCACTAGGTAGTTCCGACATATTTGAAACACTAGTTGGCGCACATAACTACATCATAGCCAGCACTGGTAGGAAAAATCAGCCACAACTACAGTAACCACTTAAATGACGCAAAGATAGATAATGAACAACTCTGTAAGAGAACAACGCCTCCATAAAGGGGCGATGTTTGTACATTGCCTTGCCAGATACATCACACATATTACAGAGCGGGTACATCCAACAAACCACATACTGGTATTTCATCCTAGAGAACAGATATCAACACCTTTGGGAAGGGAATGACACAAATTCATCTTTCTTTACGAATCCATCTAATTATTGGATGATGGGTTTTTTTATCCTGGAGGTTTATAGTTTTGCATCTACATCAGTGTCACTGGCCACCATAGGCACCACCAACCAAACCCCTCATCGCACCGGTGTGAATTGTCAAGGTCATATTCCACTCTACTTATGGAGGATGATGTTTTTTCTAGCGATGCCAATATTGGTTGGTCAAGCTGTTTTGTTTATCACGGCTTACTAAACCAAGAACAACCCCTATACCATTGGCATATGCCGCGTGTTTCCATGACCGCATGGCCTAGCCCAAGGAGCACACCTGACCACCACCGGCGCAAGGCTAACCCCACCATCCAACACATACCCCTCTAGGTCTGCGGTGCAACACACAACTCACAAGTGCCCATGTAGTCTAGACATAGTGTTGTCCTTATGTTCCCCAATCCAATTTGAGGATCTCTCTAATAGTGTATCTGGCTCAAGATTGAATGTTGCTTGAAAAACACATGCGAAGAGATGCCTTATGTGATGGAAATATGCCCAAGAGGAAATAATAAAATGGTTATTATTATATTTCCTAAATCATGATAAAGGTTTATTATTCATACTAGAGTTGTATTGATTGGAAACTTAAATACATGTGTGAATACATAAACAAACACCGTGTCCCTAGTGAGACTCTACTAGACTAGCTTGTTGATCAAAGATGGTTAAGGTTTCCTAACCATGGACATGAGTTGTCATTTGATAACGGAATCACATCATTAGGAGAATGATGTGATGGACAAGACCCATCTGTTAGCTTAGCATAATGATCGTTCAGTTTGTTGCTATTGCTTTCTTCATGTCAAATACATATTCCTTCGACTATGAGATTATGCAACTCCCGGATACCGGAGGAATACCTTGTGTGCTATCAAACGTCACAGCATAACTGGGTGATCATAAAGATGCTCTACATGTATCTCAGAAGGTGTTTGTTGAGTTGGCATAGATCAAGATTAGGATTTGTCACTCCGAGTATCATAGAGGTCTCTCTGGGCCCTTTCGGTAATACACATCATAAGCATGCAAGAAATGACTAAGGAGTTAGTCGCGAGGTGATGTATTGAGGAATGAGTAAAGAGACTTGCCGGTAACGAAATTGAACTAGGTATGAAGATACAGACGATCGAATCTCGGGAAAGTAACATACAGATAGACAAAGGGAATTACATATGTTGTCATAACGGATCGACCGATAAAGATCTTCGTAGAATATGTAGGAGCCAATATGGGCATCCAGGTTCCGCTATTGGTTATTGACCGAAGAGGTATCTCGTTCATGTCTACATAGTTCTCGAACCCGTAGGGTGATAACCCATAAGTATAGGGGATCAATTGTAGCCTCTTTCGATAAGTAAGTGTGTCGAACCCAACGAGGATCTAAAGGTAGAACAAATATTCCCTCAAGTTCTATCAACCACCGATACAACTCTGCGCACGCTTAACGTTCGTACCTAGAACAAGTATGAAACTAGAAGTACTTTGTAGGTGTTGTAGGCTAGGCGCAAGATAATAAAGAGCACGTAAATAAAAACTAGGGGATGTTTAGATAAAGACACAACTAAGTTAGTTTTAGTAAAGATCTTTTTGTCATAGAAAGTAATTTGTCCCTAGACAATCGATAACTAGATCGGTAATCATTATTGCAATTTTATTTGAGGGAGAGGCATAAGCTAAAATACTTTCTCTTCTTGGATCATATGCACTTATGATTGGAACTCTAGCAAGCATCTGCAACTACTAAAGATCATTAATGTAAAACCCAACCATAGCATTATAAGGCATCAAGTCCTCTTTACTCCCATACGCAAACAACCTACTTACTCGGGTATGTGCTTCTGTCACTCACGCCACCTACCATAAGCAAATCATGAACATATTGCAAACCCTACAGCGGGGATCCCTCACGCTTGCGCGACACGGAGAGCACCATAGGACAGCACCAATAATAAAACATGCAACTCAAACCAATCACGATCATTAATTAACCCATAGGACAAAACGGATCTACTCAAATATCATAGGATAGCCATACATCATTGGGAAATAATATATAGCGTTGAGCACCATGTTCAAGAAGAGATTACACCGGGTAAAAGAGGGGTTACACCGCTGCATAGAGGGGGGAAGAGTTGGTGATGACGGCGGTGAAGTTGTTGGTGTAGATCGTTGTCGCGATGATGGCCCCGGCGGCGTTCCGGCGCCACCGGGAGAGATGGGGAGAGAGCCCCCCCTTTCTTCTTCTTCTTCTTCTTCTTCTTCTTCTTCTTCTTCTTCTTCCTTGACCTTCCCCCTAGATGGGAGAAGGGTTTCCCCTCTGGTCCATGGCCTCCATGGCGTCGCAGGGGCAAGAGCCCCTCCGAGATTGGATCTCTCTCTCTGTTTCTGCGCTCCCTGATTCTGTCCTTTCACCGTTTCTTAAATTCCCGGAGATACATAACTCCGATATGGGCTGAAATTTGGACACGATTTTTATCTGGATATTGGATTTCTTGCGGCGAAAGAAGGGCACCAACCGCCTTACGGAGTGGCCACGAGGGACCAGGGCGGGCCCTACCCCCCTGGGGCGTGATGTCTCCTACACAACCTTCTTCTTGTAGACGTTGTTGGGCCTCCAAGTGCAGAGGTTTGTAGGACAGTAGCAAATTTCCCTCAAGTGGATGACCTAAGGTTTATCAATCCGTGGGAGGCGTAGGATGAAGATGGTCTCTCTCAAAAAACCCTTCAACCAAATAACAAAGAGTCTCTTGTGTCCCCAACACACCTAATACAATGGTAAATTGTATAGGTGCACTAGCTCGGCGAAGAGATGGTGATACAAGTGCAATATGGATGGTAGATATAGGTTTTTGTAATCTGAAAATATATAAACAGCAAGGTAACAAATAATAAAAGTGAGCGTAAACGGTATTGCAATGCTAGGAAACAAGGCCTAGGGTTCATACTTTCACTAGGGCAAGTTCTCTCAACAATAATAACATAATTAGATCATATAACAATCCCTCAACATGCAACAAAGAGTCACTCCAAAGTCACTAATAGAGGAGAACAAACGAAGAGATTATGGTAGGGTACGAAACCACCTCAAAGTTATCCTTTCTGATCGATCTATTCAAGATTCTGTAGTAAAATAACACGGCTATTCTTTCCGTTCGATCTATCATAGAGTTCGTACTAGAATAACACCTTAAGACACAAATCAACCAAAACCCTAATGTCACCTAGATACTCCAATGTCACCTCAAGTATCTGTGGGTATGATTATACGATATGCATCACACAATCTCAGATTCATCTATTCAACCAACACAAAGAACTTCAAAGAGTGCCCCAAAGTTTCTACCGGAGAGTCAAGACGAAAACGTGTGCCAACCCCTATGCATAAGTTCACAATGTTACGGAACCCGCAAGTTGATCACCAAAACATACATCAAGTAGATCACGTGATATCCCATTGTCACCACAGATAAGCACATGCAAGACATACATCAAGTGTTCTCAAATCCTTAAAGACTCAATCCGATAAGATAACTTCAAAGGGAAAACTCAATCCATTACAAGAGAGTAGAGGGGGAGAAACATCATAACATCCAACTATAATAGCAAAGCTCGCGATACATCAAGATCGTGCCAAATCAAGAACACGAGAGAGAGAGAGAGATCAAACACATAGCTACTGGTACATACCCTCAACCCCGAGGGTGAACTACTCCCTCCTCATCATGGAGAGCGCCGGGATGATGAGGATGGCCACCGGTGAGGGATCCCCCCTCCGGCAGGGTGCCGGAACGGGTCTAGATTGGTTTTCGGTGGCTACAGAGGCTTGCGACGGCGGAACTCCCGATCTAGGTTATGTTTTGGAAGTTTTGGTATATATAAGAGGTTTTGGCGTCGGGAACAAGTCAGGTGGGTCTCCGAGGCGGCCACGAGGTAGGGGCGCGCCCAGGGGGGTAGGGCGCGGCCCCCACCCTCGTGGGTGCCTCGGGACTCTTCTGGCCCATCTCCGGTGCTTCGTGGGCTTCTTTTGGTCCAAAAATAATCTCCGTCAAATTTCATGCCAATTGGACTCTGTTTGGTTTTCCTTTTCTGCGGTACTCAAAAACAAGGAAAAATTAGAAACTGCACTGGCTCTAGGTTAATAGGTTAGCCCCAAAAATCATATAAAATAGCATATAAATGCATATAAAACATCCTAGGTGGATAATATAATAGCATGGAACAATCAAAAATTATAGATACGTTGGAGACGTATCAAGCATCCCCAAGCTTAATTCCTGCTCGTCCTCGAGTAGGTAAATGATAAAAACATAATTTTTTATGTGGAATGCTACCTAACATATTTACCAATGTAATCTTCTTTATTGTGGCAAGAATATTCAGATCCATAAGATTCAAAACAAAAGTTTAGTATTTACATAAAAACAATAATACTAGCATACTAACAAAGCAATCATGTCTTCTCAAAATAACATGGCCAAAGCAAGCTATCCCTACAAAATCATATAGTCTGGCTATGCTCTATCTTCATCACACAAAATATTTAAATCATGCACAACCCCGATGACAAGCCAATCAATTGTTTCATACTTTTGATTTTCTCAAACTTTTTCAATCTTCACGCAATACATGAGCATGAGCCATGGACATAGCACTATATGTGGAATAGAAAGGTGGTTGTGGAGAAGACATAAAGGAGAAGATAGTCTCACATCAACTAGGCATATCAACGGGCTATGGAGATGCCCATCAATAAATATCAATGTGAGTGAATAGGGATTGCCATCCAACGGATGCACTAGAGCTATTAATGTATGAAAGCTCAACAAAAGAAACTAAGTGGGTGTGCATTCAACTTGCTTGCTCACGAAGACCTAGGGCAATTTGAGGAAGCCCATCATTGGAATATGCAAGCCAAGTTCTATAATGAAAGATTCCCACTAGTATATGAAAGTGACAACATAGGAGACTCTCTATCATGAAGATCATGGTGCTACTTTGAAGCACAAGTGTGGTAAAAGGATAGTAGCATTGCCCCTTCTCTCTTTTTCTCTCCTTTTTTTTTGTTTTTTTAGCCTTCTCTTTTTTATGGCCTCTTTTTCTCTTTTTTTATTTGGGCTTCTTTGGCCTCTTTTATTTATTTATTTCGTCCGGAGTCTCATCCCGACTTGTGGGGGAATCATAGTCTCCATCATCCTTTCCTCACTGGGACAATGCTCTAATAATGATGATCATCACACTTTTATTTACTTACAACTCAAGAATTACAACTCAATACTTAGAACAAAATATGACTCTGTGTGAATGCCTTCGGTGGTGTACCGGGATGTGCAATGAATCAAGACTGACATGTATGAAAGAATTATGAATGGTGGGTTTGCCACAAAGACGATGTCAACTACATGATCATGCAAAGCAATATGACAATGATGGAGCGTGTCATAATAAACGGAACGGTGGAAGTTGCATGGCAATATATCTCGGAATGGCTATGGAAATGCCATAATAGGTAGGTATGGTGGCTGTTTTGAGGAAGGTATATGTTGGGTGTATGGTACCGGCGAAAGTTGCGCAGTACTAGAGAGGCTAGCAATGGTGGAAGGGTGAGAGTGCGTATAATCCATGGACTCACATTAGTCATAAAGAACTCAGATACTTATTGCAAAAATCTATTAGTTATCAAAACAAAGTACTACGCGCATGCTCCTAGGGGGATAGATTGGTAGGAAAAGACCATCGCTCGTCCCCGACCGCCACTCATCAGGAAGACAATAAATAAATAACTCATGCTCCGACTTCATCACATAACGGTTCACCATACGTGCATGCTACAGGAATCACAAACTTTAACACAAGTATCTCTCAAATTCACAACTACTCAACTAGCATGACTCTAATATCACCATCTTCATATCTCAAAACAATCATAAGGAATCAAACTTCTCATAGTATTCAATGCACTTTATATGAAAGTTTTTATTATACCCATCTTGGATTCCTATCATATTAGGACTAAATTCATAACCAAAGCAAATTACCATGCTGTTCTAAATACTCTCAAAATAATATAAGTGAAGCATGATAGTTCATCTATTTATTCAAAATAAAACCACCGCCGTGCTCTAAAAGGATATAAGTGAAGCACTAGAGCAAATGACAAACTACTCCGAAAGATATAAGTGAAGATCAATGAGTAGTCGAATAATTATGTAACTATGTGAAGACTCTCTAAAATTTAAGAATTTCAGATCTTGGTATTTTATTCAAACAGCAAGTAGAACAAAAAAAAATGACGCTCCAAGCAAAACACATATTATGTGGTAAATAAAAATATAGCTCCAAGTAAGGTTACCGATGAACAAAGACGAACGAGGGGATGCCTTCCGGGGCATCCCCAAGCTTAGGCTCTTGGTTGTCCTTGAATATTACCTTGGGGTGCCTTGTGCATCCCCAAGCTTAGGCTCTTGCCACTCCTTATTCCATAGTCCATCGAATCTTTACCCAAAACTTGAAAACTTCACAACACAAAACTCAACAGAAAACTCGTAAGCTCCGTTAGTATAAGAAAATAAAACCACTACTTAGGTACTGTTGTGAACTCATTCTTTATTTATATTGGTGTAATATCTACTGTATTCCAACTTCTCTATGGTTCGTACCCTCCGATACTACTCATAGATTCATCAAAATAAGCAAACAACACAATGAAAACAGAATCTGTCAAAAACAGAACAGTCTGTAGTAATCTGTATCAAACGTATACTTCTGTAACTCCAGAAATTCTGAAATAAATTGGTGGACCTGAGGAATTTTTCTATTAATCATCTGCAAAAAGAATCAACCTAACATCATTCTCCAGTAAAACATGGCAGCTAATCTCGTGAGCGCAAAAGTTTCTGTTTTTTACAGCAAGATCGCAAAGACTTCACCCAAGTCTTCCCAAAGGTTCTACTCGGCACAAACACTAATTAAAACATAAAACCACATCTAACCAGAGGCTAGATAGATTATTTATTACTAAACAGGAGCAAAAATCAAAGAACAAAAATAAAATTGGGTTGCCTCCCAACAAGCGCTATCGTTTAACGCCCCTAGCTAGGCATGATGATTTCAATTATGCTCACATAAAAGATAAGAATTGAAACATAAAGAGAGCATCATGAAGAATATGACTAGCACGTTTAAGTCTAACCCACTTCTTATGCATAGGGATTTTGTGAGCAAACAACTTATGGGAACAATAATCAACTAGCATAGGACGGCAAAACAAGCATAACTTTAAAACTTTAAGCACATAGAGAGGAAACTTGATATTATTGCAATTCCTACAAGCATATGTTCCTCCCTCATAATAATTTTCAGTAGCATCATGAATGAATTCAACCATATAATCAGCACATAAAGCATTCTTTTCATGATCTACTTGCATAGAAATTTTACTACTCTCCACATAAGCAAATGTATTATCATCAATAGTAGTGGGAGCAAACTCAACAAAATAACTATCATGTGAAGCATAATCCAATTTAAAATTAAAACCATGATGACAAGTTTCATGGTTATCTTTATTCTTTATAGCATACGTGTCATCACAGTAATCATCATAAATAGGAGGCATGCTTTCATCATAATAAATTTGCTCATCAAAACTTGGGGGACTAAACATATCATCTTCATCAAACATAGCATCCCCAAGCTTGTGGCTTTGCATATCATTAGCATCGCGGGTATTCAAAGAATTCATACTAACAACATTGCAATCATGCTCATCATTCACATATTTTATGCCAAGCATTCTATGAAATTCTTCTTCTAGTACTTGAGCACAATTTTCCTTCCCATCATTTTCACGAAAGACATTAAAAGGATGAAGCATATGAGGCAACCTTAATTCCAGTTTTTTGTAGTTTTCTTTTATAAACTAAACTAGTGATAAAACAAGAAACTGAAAGATTCGATTGCAAGATCTAAAGATATACCTTCAAGCACTCACCTCCCCGGCAACGGCGCTAGAAACCGCTTGATGTCTACTACACAACCTTCTTCTTGTAGACGTTGTTGGGCCTCCAAGTGCAGAGGTTTGTAGGACAGTAGCAAATTTCCCTCAAGTGGATGACCTAAGATTTATCAATCCGTGGGAGGCGTAGGGTGAAGATGGTCTCTCTCAAACAACCCTGCAACCAAATAACAAAGAGTCTCTTGTGTCCCCAACACACCCAATACAATGGTAAATTGTATAGGTGCACTAGTTCGGCGAAGAGATGGCGATACAAGTGCAATATGGATGGTAGATATAGGTTTTTGTAATCTGAAAATATAAAAACAGCAAGGTAACAAGTAATAAAAGTGAGCGTAAATGGTATTGCAATGCTAGGAAACAAGGCCTAAGGTTCATACTTTCACTAGTGCAAGTTCTCTCAACAATAATAACATAATTAGATCATATAACAATCCCTCAACATGCAACAAAGAGTCACTCCAAAGTCACTAATAGAGGAGAACAAACGAAGAGATTATGGTAGGGTACGAAACCACCTCAAAGTTATCCTTTCTGATCGATCTATTCAAGAGTCCGTAGTAAAATAACACGGCTATTCTTTCCGTTCGATCTATCATAGAGTTCGTACTAGAATAACACCTTAAGACACAAATCAACCAAAACCCTAATGTCACCTAGATACTCCAATGTCACCTCAAGTATCCGTGGGTATGATTATACGATATGCATCACACAATCTCAGATTCATCTATTCAACCAACACAAAGAACTTCAAAGAGTGCCCCAAAGTTTCTACCGGAGAGTCAAGACGAAAACGTGTGCCAACCCCTATGCATAAGTTCACAATGTTACGGAACCCGCAATTTGATCACCAAAACATACATCAAGTAGATCACGTGATATCCCATTGTCACCACAGATAAGCACATGCAAGACATACATCAAGTGTTCTCAAATCCTTAAAGACTCAATCCGATAAGATAACTTCAAAGGGAAAACTCAATCCATTACAAGAGAGTATTGTTGGGGAACGTAGTAATTTCAAAAAAATTCTACGCACACGCAAGATCATGGTGATGCATAGCAACGAGAGAGGAGAGTGTTGTCCACGTACCCTCGTAGACCGAAAGCGGAAGCGTTATCACAACGCGGTTGATGTAGTCGTACGTCTTCACGATCCGACCGATCCAAGTACCGAACGTACGACACCTCCGAGTTCAGCACACGTTCAGCTCGATGACGTCCCTCGAGCTCCGATCCAGCCGAGCTTTGAGGGAGAGTTCCGTCAGCACGATGGCGTGGTGACGATGATGATGTTCTACCGACACAGGGCTTCGCCTAAGCACCGCTACAATATTATCGGGGTGGACTATGGTGGAGGGGGCACCGCACACGGCTAAGAGATGAAGAGATCAATTGTTGTGTCTTTGGGGTGCCCCCTTCCCCCCGTATATAAAGGAGCAAGGGGGAGGCGGCCGGCCTAGGAGGAGGGCGCGCAAAGGGGGGAGTCCTACTCCCACCGGGAGTAGGACTCCTCCTTTCCTTGTTGGAGTAGGAGAAGGGAAGGGAGAAGGAGAAGGAAGGAAGGGGGCGCCCCCTCTTCCCTAGTCCAATTCAGACTAGTCCATGGGGAGGGGTGCGGCCACCCTTTGGGGCCTTTCTCTCCTTTCCCGTATGGCCCATTAAGGCCCAATACGAATTCCCGTAACTCTCCGGTACTCCGAAAAATACACTAATCACTCGGAACCTTTCCGAAGTCTGAATATAGTCGTCCAATATATGGATCTTTACGTCTCGACAATTTCGAGACTCCTCGTCATGTCCCTGATCTCATCCGGGACTCCGAACTCCTTCGGTACATCAAAACACATAAACTCATAATATAACCGTCATCTAACTTTAAGCGTGCGGACCCTACGGGTTCGAGAACTATGTAGACATGACCGAGACACGTCTCCGGTCAATAACCAATAGCGGAACCTAGATGCTCATATTGGCTCCCACATATTCTACGAAGATCTTTATCGGTCAAACCGCATAACATCATACGTTGTTCCCTTTGTCATCGGTATGTTACTTGCCCGAGATTCGATCGTCGGTATCTCAATACCTAGTTCAATCTCGTTACCGGCAAGTCTCTTTACTCGTTCCGTAATACATCATCCCGCAACTAGCTCATTAGTTGCAATGCTTGCAAGGCTTATAGTGATGTGCATTACCGAGTGGGCCCAGAGATACCTCTCCGACAATCGGAGTGACAAATCCTAATCTCGAAATACGCCAACCCAACAAGTACCTTCGGAGACACCTGTAGAGCACCTTTATAATCACCCAGTTATGTTGTGACGTTTGGTAGCACACAAAGTGTTCCTCCGGTAAACGGGAGTTGCATAATATCATAGTCATAGGAACATGTATAAGTCATGAAGAAAGCAATAGCAACATACTAAACGATCGTGTGCTAAGCTAACGGAATGGGTCAAGTCAATCACATCATTCTCCTAATGATATGATCCCGTTAATCAAATGACAACTCATGTCTATGGCTAGGAAACATAACCATCTTTGATTAACGAGCTAGTCAAGTAGAGGCATACTAGTGACACTCTGTTTGTCTATGTATTCACACATGTATCATGTTTCCGGTTAATACAATTCTAGCATGAATAATAAACATTTATCATGATATAAGGGAATAAATAATAACTTTATTATTGCCTCTAGGGCATATTTCCTTCAAGTACAGGGGGAGAAACATCAAAAGATCCAACTATAATAGCAAAGCTCGCGATACATCAAGATCGTACCACCTCAAGAACACGAGAGAGAGAGATCAAACACATAGGTACCGGTACATACCCTCAGCCCCGAGGGTGAACTACTCCCTCCTCGTCATGGAGAGCGCCGGGATAATGAAGATGGCCACCGATGAGGGATTCCCCCCTCCGGCAGGGTGCCGGAACGGGTCTAGATTGGTTTTCGGTGGCTACTGAGGCTTGCGGTGGCGGAACTCCCGATCTAGGTTATGTTCTGGAAGTTTGGGTATATATAAGAGGTTTTGGCATCGGGAACAAGTCAGGGGGGTCTCCAAGGCGGCCACGAGGTTGGGGGCGCGCCCAAGGGGGTAGGGCGCGTCCCCCACCCTCGTGGGTGCCTCGGGACTCTTCTGGCCCATCTCCGGTGCTCCGTGGGCTTTTTCTGGTCCAAAAATAATCTCCGTCAAATTTCAGGTCAATAGGACTCCGTTTGGTTTTCCTTTTCTGCGATACTCAAAAACAAGGAAAATACAGAAACTGGCACTGGGCTCTAGGTTAATAGGTTAGTCCCAAAAATCATATAAATTAGCATATAAATGCATATAAAACATCCTAGATGGATAATATAATAGCATGGAACAATAAAAAATTATAGATACGTTGGAGACGTATCAGGGCGCGCCCCCGTGCCTCGTGGACTCCTCGGGCATCGTCTCGCATTGATTCTTTTTCCGAAAAATCACATATATTCCAAAAAAAATCTCCGGAAGTTTTTATCGTGTTTGGACTCCGTTTGATATGGATTTTCTGTGAAACAAAAAACATGCAACAAACAGGAACTGGCACTGGGCACTGGATCAATATGTTAGTCCCAAAAGTAGTATAAAAAGTTGCCGAAAGTACGTAAAACTTGTAGAATATTGGCATTGAACAATCAAAAATTATAGATACGACGGAGACGTATCAGCATCCCAAAGCTTAATTCCTACTCGTCCTCGAGTAGGTAAATGATAAAAAAATAATTTTTGATGTGGAATGCTACCTAGCATAATCTTGATCATGTAATCTAATCATGGCATGAATATTAAGACATGAGTGATTCAAAGCAATAGTCTATCATTTGACATTAAGACAATAATACTTCAAGCATACCAATAAAGCGATCATGTCTTTTCAAAATAATATGGCGAAAGAAAGTTATCCCTACAAAATCATATAGTCTGGCTATGCTCCATCTTCACCACACAAAATATTTAAATCATGCAAAACCCCGATGACAAGCCAAGCAATTGTTTCATACTTTTTATGTTCTCAAACCTTTTCAACTTTCACGCAATACATGAGCGTGAGCCATGGATATAGCACTTTAGGTGGAATAGAATATGATGGTGGAGGTTGTGTGGATAAGACCAAAAGGAAGAAAGTCTCACATCAACTAGGCAAATTAATGGGCTATGGAGATGCCCATCAATCGATATTGATGCAATTGAGTAGGGATTTCCATGCAACGGATGCACTAGAGCTATAAGTATATGAAAGCTCAAACTGAAAACTAAGTGGGTGTGCATCCAACTTGCTTGCTCATGAAGACCTCGGGCATTTGAGGAAGCCCATCATCAGAATATACAAGCCAAGTTCTATAATGAAAATTCCCACTAGTATATGAAAGTGATACCTCAAGAGACTCTCTATATGAAGAACATGGTGCTACTCTGAAGCACAAGTGTGGTTAAAGGATAGTAACATTGTCCCTTCTCTCTTTTCTCTCATTTTTTATTTTTCTCATTTTTCTCATTTTTTTGTTTTTTTTGTAGGCTTCTTTGGCCTCTCTCTCTTTTTTGGGGGCTTCTTTGGCCACTTTTATTTTGATAACCTCACATGGGACAATGTTCTAATAATGATCATCACACTTTTATTTACTTACAACTCAATATTACAACTCGATACTATAACAAAGACATGACTCTATATGAATGCCTCCGGCGGTTTACCGGGATGTGCAATGATCTAGCATAGCAAAGATATCAAAAAACAGACAAGCCATGAAAATATCATGCTAGCTATCTTAGGATCATGCAAAGCAATATGACAATGAATGCTCAAGTCATGTATATGATGATGATGGAAGTTGCATGGCAATATATCTCAGAATGGCTATGGAAATGCCATGATAGGTAGGTATGGTGGTTGTTTTGAGAAAGATATAAGGAGGCTTATGTGTGATAGAGCGTATCGTATCACGGGGTTTGGATGCACCGGCGAAGTTTGCACCAACTCTCGAGGTGAGAAAGGGTAATGCACGGTACCGAAGAGGCTAGCAATGATGGAAGGGTGAGAGTGTGTATAATCCATGGACTCAACATTAGTCATAAAGAACTCACATACTTATTGCAAAAGTCTAGTAGCTATCGAAACAAAGTACTACGCGCATTCTCCTAGGGGGATAGATTGGTAGGATAAGACCATCGCTCGTCCCCGGCCGCCACTCATAAGGAAGACAATCAATAAATAAATCATGCTCCGACTTCGTTACGTAATGCTTCACCATACGTGCATGCTACGGGAATCACAAACTTCAACACAAGTATTTCTACAATCCACAATTACCCACTAGCATGACTCTAATATCACCATCTTTATATTGCAAAACTATTTCAAGTAATCAAACATATCATATTCAGTGATCTACAAGTTTCATGTAGGATTTTATGACCAACCATGTGAATAACCAATTCCTGTCAACTCTCTAAATAGATATAAGTGAAGCAAGAGAGTTTAATTCTTTCTACAAAAGATATGCCCACGCTCTAACAAATATAAGTGAAGCAAAAGAGCATTCTACAAATGGCGGTTTTCTATGTGTAGGGAAACAGGCAATCCAAACTTAAAAAAATATAAGTGAAGCACATGAAGCATTCTATAAAGCCATACTCAAAAGATATAAGTGAAGTGCAAAGAGCATTCTATAAATCAACCAAGGACTATCACATACCAGCATGGTGCATCAAAGAAAAGTGAAAACTAAATGCAAAAGACGCTCCAAGATTTGCACATATCACATGAACGAAACGAAACCGAAAACATACCGATACTTGTTGAAGAAAGATGGGATGCCTTCTGGGGCATCCCCAAGCTTAGACGCTTGAGTATCCTTGAATATTTACTTGGGGTGCCTTGGGAATCCCCAAGCTTGAGCTCTTTCCTCTCCTCCTTCTCCTCATATCGAGACCTCCTCGATCCTTGATCACTTCATCCACACAAAACTGAACAGAAAGTTCGGTAAGATCCATTAGTATAATAAAGCAAATCACTACTCTAAGTACTGTTGAACCCAATTCATATTTAGTTTCTTCATTGTAGCTACTGTAATATAACTTTTCCATGACTTTAATCCACTGATAGAAATCGATAGTTTCATCAAAACATGCAAACAATGCATCAAAAACAGAATCTGTCTTAAACAGGACAGTCTGTAGTAATCTTAACATTAACCATACTTCTGGTACTCCAACAATTCTGAAAAAATTATGAAAAATAAAAAATTTGTATAGAAAGACATTGCAAAAAGTTTCAGAACCGTTTGATGTTCCAGTAAAAAATGTAAAATCGCACACTACAGCCAAAGTTTCTGTTTTGCACCGCACAAAGCAACAAGCAATGTAAACATCCTAAAGGAAAATATTGGCACATTATTTTTATAACACAATAGAATTGTACAAGGTGATTATTATTTTTGTTGAAAAGTTTCTGTAATCAAGATTCACAAAGTTTCCATGAGCATGAACAAAGTTCAAGGAGCTCCCTCACTTCAACAATGCTTGTCTCTCTCACTTTCACTTTCCTTTTTGTGAAGTTTTAAGTTCCCCTCTATATTTTTTTTGTTTTTAAACTATATAAAAGCACTCAACAGAAATAAATGACTCTCTAAAACTTCCGGGTTGTCTCGCTGGCAGCGCTTTCTTTAAAGCCATTAAGCTAGGCATAAAGTGCTAAAGTAATGGATCCACCCGGATCCCAAGGTATATCAAAGCCAATTTGAATCAACAATGATTTAGAATTTAGTAGTGAGCACAAAGTAACATATATCAAGCAATGACAAAGTCTAACTCTCTTCCTATGCATCGGCATGTCATACAAGAACAATTCATGCACATCAAGTAAAGGCCAATGCATAGCATAAGAAGTTTCTTGCAATTTTATCGTGTTGGAAACATAGAGAGGTGGAGATGTAGTTCCTCTCTCATAATAATTGCAAGTAGGAGCAGCAAGCACATGCATATTATATTCATCAAAATTATCATGTGCAACGGTAAAAGGCCACCCATCAATATAATCCTTAATAAGTGCAAACTTCTCTGATATAGTGTAGTTTGGAGAATTCAAAAAGATAATAGGACTATCATGTGTGGGTGCAATAGCAAAAATTTCATGTTTAACATAAGGAACAATAGCAAGTTCATCTCCATAAGCATAATTCATATTGGCATCTTGGCCACAAGAATAACAAGCATGAAGTTCGTCAAAAAGGGATATTTCAAATGAATCAACGGGATCATAGCAATTATCATGGCATTCATCCTTCGGTAAGAACGAAGGGACATTAAATAATGTATGAGTTGAAGAGTTACTCTCATTAGAAGGTGGGCACGAGTAGCTAATCTGATCTTCCTCCTTTTGTTCTTCGCTCTCCACATCATCTTTTTCATCCAATGAGCTCACAGTTTCACCAATTCCTTCTTCCATAGACTCCTGCAAAATATTAGTCTCTTCTCGGACAGTGGAGACTTTCTCAATAAATTCATCAATATCATAATTTTATATATAATCCTCATAGGAATATTTAAGGATAGGTAAATTTTCAAGTCTATAAACTAAATCATAAAAATCTTCAAACTCTTTAAACAAATATTCAATTTCACATGCACCCTTAAAAGCAACAAATTCTTCTATTCGTTCCAGATCAAAGTAATCATATATACCATTAGCATAAGAAGCTAAGGTTTCATTATCATTAAATTTGCATGAAAAAGGAAGGTGTGGAGCCTTCATCCTAGAGCAACAAGTATAATCATATCTCAAGCATAGTTGCCGAGCATACCGATGCAACATATGAATTTGATCCCATAATAGTTTCCCTTTTTGAGTCAAGCCAAAATCCCTACAGCGGGGATCCCTCACGCTTGCGCGACACGGAGAGCACCATAGGACAGCACCAATAATAAAACATGCAACTCCAACCAATCACGATCAATTAACCCATAGGACAAAATGGATCTACTCAAACATCACAGGATAGCCATATATCATTGGGAAATAATATATAGCGTTGAGCACCATGTTTAAGTAGAGATTACAGCGGGTAAAAGAGGGGTTACACCGCTACATAGAGGGGGGAAGAGTTGGTGATGACGGCGGTGAAGTTGTTGGTGTAGATCGTTGTCGCGATGATGGCCCTGGCGGCGTTCCCGCGCCACTGGGAGAGAGGGGGAGAGAGCCCCCTTTCTTCATCTTCTTCCTTGACCTTCCCCCTAGATGGGAGAAGGGTTTCCCCTGTGGTCCATGGCCTCCATGGCGGCGGAGGGGCAAGAGCCCCTCCGAGATTGGATCTCTCTCTCTCTGTTTCCTTCTGTTTTTGCGCTCCCTGATTATGCCCTTTCACCGTTTCTTAAATTCGCGGAGATCCATAACTCCGATTGGGCTGAAATTTGGACACGATTTTTATCCGGATATTGGCTTTCTTGCGGCGAAAGAAGGGAACCAACCGCCTTACGTAGTGGCCACGAGGGCCCAGGGCGCGCCCTACCCCCTGGGGCGCGCCCCCTACCTCGTGGACTCCTCGGGCATTGTCTCGCATTGATTCCTTTTCCCAAAAATCACATATATTCCAAAAAAATCTCCTGAAGTTTTTATCGCGTTTGGACTCGGTTTGATATGGATTTTCTGCGAAACAAAAAACATGCAACAAACAGGAACTGGCACTGGGCACTGGATCAATATGTTAGTCCCAAAAATAGTATAAAAAGTTGCCAAAAGTATGTAAAACTTGTAGAATATTGGCATGGAACAATCAAAAATTATAGATACGATGGATACGTATCATAGGGTCCGCACGCTTAACGTTCGTTGACGATATAGTATTATATGAGTTATGTGATTTTGTGGCCGAATGTTGTTCGGAGTCCCGGATGAGATCACGGACATGACGAGGAGTCTCAAAATGGTTGAGAGGTAAAGATCGATATATAGGACAATGGTATTTGGACACCTAAAGTTTTTCGGGACGCACCGGGAAGGAATCGGGTCACCGGGAGGGGTTCCGGACACCCCCCCACCCCCGGCAAGTTGTGGGCTTAATGGGCCAAAGGGAGGGACAGACCAGCCCACTAGGGGGCTGGTGCGCCCCTCCACTTGTTTGGATAGCCCTAGGGAAGGAAAAAGGGGAGGGCTAGCCCCTCCTGCCTTTCCCTCTCATGCGAGAAAGGAAAGGGAGGGGCGCCACCCTCCCCTGTCTTTCCCCGCACTACAAATAAGGAAAGAAGGGGGCGGCTTGGGAGGGACCCCAAGTAGGATTCCTCCTACTTAGGTGCCTCCTTTGGCTACTCCTCCCTCCCTCCCACCTATATATATATATATATATATGTGGGGGGCGCCTAGCACAGACCAGACAATTGCCTAGCTGTGTGCGGCGCCCCCTCCATCGTTTGCACCCCCTGTCATATTTTGTAGTGCTTAGGCGAAGCCCTGTAGAGATCACTTCACCAGCACCGTCACCACGTCGTCGTGCTGACGGAACTCATCTACTACCTCGACGTCTTGCTGGATCAAGAAGGCGAGGGACGTCACCGAGCTGAACGTGTGCAAAACGTGGAGGTGTCGTGCGCTCGGTACTTGATCGGCTGAAGCGCGAAGAAGTTCGACTACATCAACCGCGTTGTGAAACGTTTCCGCTTACGGTCTACGAGGGTATGTGACACACTCTCCCCCTCGTTGCTATGCATCTCCATGGATAGATCATTGCGTGTGCGTATAATTTTTTTTCCATGCAATGTTTCCCAACAGTGGCATCATGAGCTAGGTCTATGCGTAGATGATATGCACGAGTAGAACACAAAGAGTTGTGGGCGGTGATAGTCATACTGCTTACCACCAACGTCTTATTTTGATTCAGCGATATTGTGGGATGAAGTGGCCCGGACAAACCTTACATGTCCACGCACATGAGACCGGTTCCACCGACTGACATGCAACTAGTTTTGCATAAAGGTGGCTGGCGGGTGTCTGTTTCTCCTACTTTAGTTGAATCGAATTTGACTGCAGCCGGTCCTTGAAGAAGGTTAAAACAACAAACTTGACGAAACACCATTGTGGTTTTTGCCATAGGTAAGAACAATTCTTGCTAGAAACCCGTAGCAGCCACGTAAAACTTGCAACAACAAAGTAGAGGATGTCTAACTTGTTTTTGCAGGGTATGTTGTGATGTGATATGGCCAAGACATGATGTGATACACGTCATTGTATGAGATGATCATGTTTTGTAAGATATCTGGCAACCGGCAAGAGCCTTATGGTTGTCTCTTTATTGTATGAAATGCATACGCCATGTAATTGCTTTACTTTATGACTATGCGTTAGCGATAGTTGTAGAAGCAATAGTTGGCGAGACAACCACGACGCAACGATGGAGATCAAAGTGTCAAGCCGGTGACGATGAAGATCATGACGATGCTTTGGAGATGGAGATCAAAAGCACAAGATGATGATGGACATATCATGTCATATATTTTGATTGCATATGATGTTTATCTTTTATGCATCTTATTTTGTTTAGTACGGCGGTAGCATTATAAGATGATCCCTTCAGTAAATTTCAAGGTAAAAGTTTCTCCCTGAGTATGCACCGTTACTACAGTTCGTCATGTTGAGACACCACGTGATGATCAGGTGTGATAGAATCTACGTTCACATACAATGGGTGCAAGACAGTTTTGCACATGCGGAATACTTGGGTTAAACTTGACGAGCCTAGCATGTACAGACATGGCCTTGGAACACTGGAGACTGAAAGGTCGAACGTGAACCATATAGTAGATATTATCAACATAGAGATGTTCACCATTGATGACTACCCCATCTCACGTGATGATTGGACATGGGTTAGTTGGTTTGGATCATGTATCACTTAGATGACTTGAGGGATGTTTATTTAAGTGGGAGTTCTTTAGTAATTTGATTAATTGAACTAAATTTACCATGAACTTAGTCTTAATAGTTTTTGCATATCTATGTTGTAGATCAATAGCTCGCGATATAGCTCCACTTTATTTTTGATATGTTCCTATAGAAAACTAAGTTGAAAGATGATAGTAGCAATAATGCGGACTGGGTCCGTGATCTGAGGATTATCCTCATTGCTGCACAAAAGAATTATGTCCTTGATGCACCGCTAGGTGACAGACCTATTGCAGGAGCAGATGTAGACATTATGAACGTTTGGCAAGCTCGATATGATGAATACTTAATAGTTTAGTGCGCCATGCTTTACGGCTTAAAACCGGGACTTCAAAACATTTTGAACTCCATGGAGCATATGAGATGTTCCACGAGCTGAAGTTAGTATTTTAGACTCATGCCCGTGTCAGGAGGTATGAGACTCTGACAAGTACTTTGCCTACAAGATGGAGGAGAATACCTCAACCAGTGAGTATGTGCTCAGAATGTCTGGGGTACTACAATCACTTGAATCAAGTGGGAGTTAATCTTCCAGATAATTAAGATAGTGATTGACAAAATTCTCTAGTCACTATCACCAAGCTACGAGAACTTTGTGGCGAACTATAATATGCAACGGATGACGAAAATGATTCCCGAGCTCTTCGCGATGCTGAAACCTGCGAAGGTAGAAATCATGAAAGAGCATCAAATATTGATGATTAACAAGACCACTAGTTTCAAGAAAAAGGGCAAGGGAAAGAAAGGGAACTTCAAGAAGAATGGCAAGCAAGCTACCGCTCCCATAAAGAAGCCCAAAGCTGGACCAAGCCCGAAACTGAGTGCCTCTACGGCAAAGGAAATGGTCACTGGAAGTGGAACTGCCCCAAATACTTGGTGGATAAGAAGGATAGCAAAGTGGACAAAGGTATATTTGATATACACGTTATTGATGTGTACTTTACTAGTGTTGATAGCAACCCCTGGGTATTTGATACTGGTTCAGTTGCTAAGATTAGTAACTCAAAAACGGGAGTTGTAGAATAAACAGAGACTAGTTAAGGGTGAGGTGACGATGTGTGTTGGAAGTGATTCCAAGGTTGATATGATCGCCATCGCACACTCCCTCTACCTTCGGGATTAGTGTTGGACCTAAATAAATGTTATTTGGTGTTTGCGTTGAGCATGAATATGATTGGATCATATTTATTGCAATACGGTTATTCATTTAAGTCAGAGAATAACTGTTGTTCTGTTTACATGATTAAAAAATCTTCTATGGTCATACACCCAATGTAAATGGTTTATTGAATCTCGATCGTAATGATACACATATTCATAATATTGATGCCAAAAGATGCAAAGTTGATAATGATAGTGCAACATAATTGTGGCACTGCCGTTTAGGTCATATTGGTGTAAAGCGCATGAAGCAACTCCATGCAGATGGACTTTTGGAATCACTTGATTATGAATCATTTGATACTTGCGAACCATGCCTCATGGGCAAGATGACTAAAACTCCATTCTCCGGAACAATGGAGCGAGCTAATGACTTACTGAAAAAAATACATACCGATGTATGTGGTCCGATGAGTGTTAAGGCACGCGGCGGGTATCGTTATTTTCTGACCTTCACAGATGATTTGAGTAGGTATGGGTATATGTACTTGATGAAACACAAGTCTGAAATATTTGAAAAGTTCAAAGAATTTCAGAGTGAAGTGGAGAATCATCGTAACAAGAAAATAAATTTTCTATGATCTGATCGTGGAGGCGAATATTTGAGTTACGAGTTTGGCCTTCATTTAAAACAATGTGGAATTGTTTCACAACTCACGCCACCTCGAACACCACAGTGTAATGGTGTGACTGAACGTCATAACTGTACTGTATTAGATATGGTGCGATCTATGATGTCTCTTATCGATTTACCACTATCATTTTGGGGTTATGCATTAGTGACAGCCGCATTCACGTTAAATATGGCACCGTCTAAATCCGTTGAGATGACACCGTATGAACTATGGTTTGGCAAGAAACCTACGTTTATTAAAGTTTGTGGTTGCGACACTTATGTCAAAAGGCTTCAGCCTGATAAGCTCGAACCCAAATCGGAGAAGTGCGTCTTCATAGGATACCCTATGGAAACAATTGGGTACACCTTCTACCACAGATCCGAAGGCAAGACCTTTGTTGCTAAGAATGGATCCTTTCTCGAGAAGGAGTTTCTCTCGAAAGAAGTGAGTGGAGGAAAGTAGAACTTGATGAGGTAATTGTACCGTCTCTCAATTTGGAAAGTAGCACATCAGAGAAATCTGTTCCCGTGATGCCTACACCAACTAGAGAGGAAGCTGATGATGATGATCATGAAACTTCAGATCAAGTTACTACTGGACCTCGTAGGTCGAACAGAGCACGTTCCGCACCAGAGTGGTACGGTAATCCTGTCCTGGAAGTCATGTTACTAGACCATGGTGAACCTACGAACTATGAAGAAGCTATGATGAGCCCAGATTCTAATAAATGGCCTGAGGCCATGAAATTTGAGATAGGATCCATGTATGAGAACAAAGTGTGGACTTTGGTGGACTTGCCCGATGATCGGCAAGCCATTGAGAATAAATGGATTTTTAAGAAGAAGACGGACGCTGATGGTAATGTCACCATCTACAAAGCTCGACTTGTCGCGAAAGGTTTTCGACAAGTTCAAGGGGTTGACTATGATGAGACCTTCTCACCCGTAGTGATGCTTAAGTTAAAGTCAGTCTGAATCATATTAGCAATTGCCGCATTTTATAATTATGAAATCTAGAAAATGGATGTCAAAACTGCATTCCTTAATGGATATCTCAAAGAAGAGTTGTATATGATGCAACCAGAAGGTTTTTTCGATCCTAAAGGTGCTAACAAAGTGTGCAAGCTCCAGCGATCCATCTATGGACTGGTGCAAGCATCTCGGAGTTGGAATATAAGCTTTGATGAGGTGATCGAAGCATATGGTTTTATACAGACTTACGGTGAAGTCTGTATTTACAAGAAAATGAGTGGGAGCTTTGTAGCATTTCTGATATTATATGTAGCTGACATATTCCTGATTGGAAATGATATAGAATTTTTGGATAGCATAAAAAGGATACTTGAATAAGAATTTTTCAATGAAAGACATCGGTGAAGCTGCTTACATATTGGGCATCAAGATCTATAGAGATAGATCAAGATACTTGATAAGATTTTCAATGAGTACATACTTTGAAAAGATTTTGAAGGAGTTCAAAATGGATCAGTCAAAGAAGGAGTTCTAGTATGTATTGTAAGGTGTGAAGTTGAGTAAGACTCAAAACCGGACCACAGCAAAATATAAATAGAGAATGAAAGTCATTCCCTATGCCTCGGTCATAGGTTCTATAAAGTATGCCATGTTGTGTACCAGACCTGTTGTGTGACTTGCCAAGAGTTTGGCAAAGGGGTACAATAGTGATCCGGGAGTAGATCACTAGATAGCGGTCAAAATTATCCTTAGGTACCTAAAGAGGACTAAGGAAATGTTTCTCGGTTATGGAGGTGATAAAGAGTTCATCGTAAAGAGTTACGTCGATGCAATCTTTGCCATCACACTACTAGGGAAAACCTTATACATAGAATCTTACCAGTAGCGAGGGACAAAAACAAACGCTACTAATACTTACCAGTAGCGCGTGGCATTCAAACGCGCTGCAGCTAAGTTCATAGTAGTAGCGCGTCTCAGGGAAGAAGTGCTACAACTATAATTCCCCTACTGTTCTCGGCAGGCTACCAATAGTAGTAGCGGTCTTAGGAAAAGCATGCTACTGCTAAGGTTGTTGTAGTAGTGTGTTTCACGGGAAAAGCGCTACTGCTAATGAAAGGAAAATAAAATGAAAAACATATGGAAAAGTAAAGGAAAATGAAAGAAATAGAAAAAAGGGGAAGGAAAAAAAGAAAATGTGAAGGAAAACAAATGAAAAATAAAAATAAAGGAGAAAGGCGTAGCAGCAGCATGCTTTCTGGACAGGCGGTATAGCTAACTTAGCAGTAACGCACTTTGTCAGCACGCGCTATAGCTAAGTTAGCTATAGCTAATGTAGCAGTAGCGCAATTCCTTGAATGCGCTACTGCTACTTCTGACTTAAACGCATGGTTCTTTCTTCCCCACGGCCACTTCCCCCAAATCGAAATCCTCCGCTGTCCCTGCTGTCGTTGCCCAGCATCGCCTTCGGCCACCGCATGCTCTCCCGTCGCCCTCCGCATGCCCTCGACGCCGCCCCCAACCCCGACCTCGACGCCACCCCGACCCCAACCTCGACGCCGCCCTCCGCCGCGCGCCCCAGCCCCGACCCCGACCTCGACGCCGCCTGCCCCTCTCTCGCCGCCAGCACCCGAGGTGAGCATGCCTCCTCCTCCCCCTCCCCTACCTCTGCCTAGCTAAAGTTCCTAGGGTTCATCAAATTTTCGAGTGCATCAAATTAGTTAGGTTTCATCAAATTAGATGCTAATTAGGGCAGTAGTTCCTAGGTAGGTTCATCTAATTAGTTAGTAAGAACTAGGGCAGTAGTGTTTAATAGAATTAGTAAGAAAATTAATAGAACTAGTTTATTTTTAGTAAGAACTAGTTGACTTAATAGAACTAGTGTATTTTTAGTAAGAAAAATAATATAACTAGTTGAACTAGTTTATTTTTAGTAAGAACTAGTTTATATTTATTTATAGTAAGTTTATTTTTAGTAAGAACTAGTTGAATTAATAGAACTAGTTGAACATGTCACATTTGTTGTTATTTTTTTAGGTAAAGCAATTATTCCCGCATCGACGTCGACGATACCTATCCCGCATCCTCGTCGTCCTATTCTGGAGCTATGATCATGTGATGGTTCCTTCTCTTTGGGTGTCCACCGCCCGCGCCGATACCCGTCGTTCGCTAGGGTTTTAGTTGTATTAGTGATGTTATATGTATGATACTATTCGACATGTATTAGTGATAATATTCGATGATGTACGGACGCAAGAGATGATTTACTTTTGCTTATTGAATGCATGCTAATTTGAATACTTATTTATTTTACGATTTGGTTTTGCTTATTGAATGCTCAAATTGGAGAAGTACTCCTATTTTGAATGCTCAAATTGGACCCCCACTATGCAAGGCGTATGCATTTGATTAGTTGATAGCTTATAGGGTTTTTGTTTTTGCAGAAATCTAGGAGCCCCTCCATCATCCCCACCGTCGTCCCCGTCACCGACCCCCTCCGACCTCGAGGTGAGATCAGCCAAATCTCCATGTCAATATGAGTCCTCTAAGATATTTTAAAATGTTTTTGCTCATATTTTCAACCATTGAAATGCAATGACCATCAAGTTTGAATGATCATATGATGTAGATAAAAACATGTATATCTTGTGTTGCTCAAATAGGATATGTGCTTGCCCAAGTGGTCGGTCATGTTTGCAGGTTACACCTCCGAGTGACCTATGTTTTGCCGGAGTGTTGATTAATTTCCGTTCCGGCAAATTTCAGGCGCTCAATATGTCCATTTTTACCAAAGGTCATGCCGGATTTTTCCGTGAATTTTGGCATGACTTGTGCTAGAATATGTAGGAAATATCGAGTGGCCTAGATTTTCTAGAAAGATAATTAAACGATATTTCGGGTTGACTTTAAGTCTGTCGAGGCTCCACCATATATGAGAGGACGAAGAATCTCGACTGTTGTCGTGGGGGTCGTTTCTCCTTCTTCTCCTTGTGCTAGACCTTTGTTAGGCACTAGGGGAAGGAGGAGTAACGACCATCACCGACAGTCGCAAATGTTAGAGAGGAATCAGTGAGGGAGAGTCTCCACCATATATGAGAGGACGAAGAATCCCGTCTGTTGTCGTCGGGGTCGCTTCTCCTTCGTTCCTGTGTGCTAGACATTTTGGTGTAATGCACTCGGGGACGAAAGGAGGAGCGATCATCACCAACGGTCGAATGTATACACCACGTGAGCTGAGAGTTTTCAAGAAAAGACTCGGCAGACCGATAGTCAACCCGTGATGAATAATAATGATCTAATTTAGTTTTTGTAGTACATATATTTAATTGTACAAGTTTAATATTTGAATTATGAACATATAAAATGTCGTACTCGGACGACGAAAGTCTCCCGGGGGAGTGCGACTGGTGCAACGATGACCGAGGTCTGTGCGACAGGCCTCACCTGGACGAAGATCGGCGCTTCAGCATTAAGCTCCAGGAGACCTTCGATGTTGAAACGGTATGCAACGACGACAAGTGTTTTTTTGTAATTAAGCATGACTTCAACTATTTCAACGTGTAATTTTCATCTTTTTCAATTCGACTAGCTTATCTCATGCCATGCAAGACGCTATGTCTTGGAGAGGATGGGTTTTGAAGACCATGAAAGTTTCGAAACAAAGAAAATTCACCTAAGGACCCATCATGGTATGGATTTTGAAGTAAATCTGTACAATTCTCAGAGCGTAACCCGTTTTGGTCCCACAAATTGGGAAGCACTTTGCAAGATGTATGGTTTTTATGAGGATATGCTTGTCACCATGGATCTTGGTGATCCTGACATCGAGCAAGACAATATGGACATTTGGGTCCTTGTTCATACGCTTCCAATTCTACCGCTATGAGAGTTTCTCAAACATAGTTATTAACTAATTTATATTGTTTATTTCAAAATAGTTGACAGCTTATTTTCATTCTTCAAACAATGTGCGGAAGATGGTAGACAGAACCTACTACACCGATGGCTCCGAATTAACTTATCAGGAGAAAAATCATCTGATCGCATTTTGTACTGAACTTGAGAATTACAATATCTATTATCAAACTCCTCCGCATTATGGTCAATACGTGCCACTAGTGCACGTGTTGAACCACGGTAACATCCATGGAGATGCCATGGTAAGATGTTTTACTATTACGACATCCGTGCATCTTTTGCATACTTCCAAAACTGAACTACATTGCTAACTATGAAGTTATTACTATGTTTTCAACATAAAAACTCGAAGTATTGTGTGCCTCATCTGATGTATCAGAATGGTCGCCTTGATGTTTTGAACATACAGCCGTGTCATCCTACGAATCTCACATGTCCATATCGGATTTCTAAAACCGGTGAACACATGGTAATCAAAGAATGGAAAAAATGTATGGACAGTCGTAAGGAGGTTCTTGGAAGCAACATTGTGTGAAAGGCAAGAATTGGAGACAGGATAATCTCCATTCTCCATAATGGAGAGTCAGGGGCTATCTTGTTTTATGCTATTTTACCTAAGAAAATATAGTAGGTCCTAAGAGAATGTAGTAGGTCCTATGAGGTACAATGTTTATTATGTGGTACAATGTGTTAGAGCTGATGATGAGGAGTAGTTGTGATTATGACTAGTGACCAACTTGCTATGTGATGTCTCATTGATCAAAACGATGATCATGAGGAGGTGTTATATGACAATGATGTATTATGATGATAAGTTGTTAATGATATGATGATGATGATATTTATAATATCATTGGGTGAAAGAACCGCGGATTAGTTTCAAGTGCATGTCCATCCACTTGAAACTAGTCGACGGTTCTTTCACCAAGTGATGTAATAACTCATTATGATGTAAAAACAATGTCAAAATTGCTGCTGTATGAAAACTTGTATAAAGGTGTATGAATACAACATGAAATTAAAAGGAAATAAAATACGGAATAATAGTAGTAGCGCGGGCTGGGAGAGGCGCTACTAGTAATTACCAGTAGCGCTCTTTGGAGAAAGCGTTACTACTAAGTCGATATAGCAGTAGCATGGGTTAACCCATGCTACTGCTAACCTTTAGCTGTAGCGCCGTACCAGTAGCGCTTCTTCCCGCCCTACTGATAGGCCTAAAACACGCGCTATTGCTAGGCTTTTCCCTAGTAGTGTCAATCCGGATGAATCTAAGTCTCGATCTGGATACATATTGAAAGTGGGAGCAATTAACTAGAGTAGCTCCATGCAGAGCATTATAGACATAGAAATTTGCAAAATGCATACGGATCTGAAAGTGACAGACCTGTTGACTAAACCTCTCTCACAAGAAAAAGATGATCACACCTTAGTACTCTTTGGGTGTTACTCACATGGTGATGTGAACTAGATTATTTACTCTAGTAAACTCTTTGGGTGTTGGTCACATGGCGATGTGAATTATGGTTGTTAAATCACATGGTGGTGTGAACTAGATTATTGACTCTAGTGCAAGTCGGAGACTGATGGAAATATGCCCTAGATGCAATAATAAAATGGTTATTATTATATTTCCTAAATCATGATAAAGGTTTATTATTCATTCTAGAATTGTATTGATGAGAAACTTAAATACATGTGTGAATACATAAACAAACACCGTGTCCCTAGTGAGCCTCTATTAGACTAGCTCGTTGATCAAAGATGATTAAGGTTTCCTAACCATGGACATGAGTTGTCATTTGATAACAGGATCACATTATTAGGAGAATGATGTGATGGACAAGACCCATATGTCAGCTTAGCATAATGATCGTTCAGTTTGTTGCTATTGCTTTCTTCATGTCAAATACATATTCCTTCGACTATGAGATTATGCAACTCTCGGATACCGGAGGAATACCTTGTGTGCTAACAAACATCACACTGTAACTGGGTGATCATAAAGATGCTCTACAGGTATCTCGGAAGGTGTTTGTTGAGTTGTCATAGAACAAGATTAAGATTTGTCACTCCGAGTATCGGAGAGGTATCTTTGGGCCCTCTCGGTAATACACATCATAAGCTTGCAAGAAATTACTAAGGACTTAGTCGTGAGGTGATGTATTATGGAACGAGTAAAGAGACTTGCCGGTAACGAGATTGAACTAGGTATGAAGATACCGACGATCGAATCTTGGGCAAGTAACATACCGATAGACAAAGGGAATTACGTATGTTGTCATAACGGTTCGACTGATAAAGATCTTCGTAGAGTATGTAGGAGCCAATATGGGCATCTAGGTTCCACTATTGGTTATTTACCGGAGAGGTATCTCGGTCATGTCTACATAGTTCTGGAACCCGTAGGGTCCACACGCTTAACATTCATTGACGATATAGTATTATATGAGTTATGTGATTTGGTGACTGAATGTTGTTCGGAGTCCCGGATGAGATCACACGGACATGACGAGGAGTCTTGAAATGTTCGAGAGGTAAAGATCGATATATAGGACGATGGTATTTGGACACCGGAAGTGTTTCGGGACGTACCGGGAAGGAATCGGGTCATCGGAAGGGGTTCCGGGCACACCCCCCCCCCCGGCAAGTTATGGGCTTAATGGGCCAAAGGGAGGGACAGACCAGTCCAGTAAGGGGCTAGTGCACCCCTCCACTTCTTTCGACAGCCCTAGGCAGGGAAAAAAGGGAGGGCTAGCCCCTCCTGCCTTTCCCTCTCATGGGAGAAAGGAAAGGGAGGGGTGCCACCCTCCCCTGCCTTTCCCCGCACTCCAAATAAGGAAAGAAGGGGGTGCGGCTTGGGAGGGACCCCAAGTAGGATTCCTCCTATTTGCAAAATCTCTCTGGAATTTCTTAAAATGGGCATAACTTTTGCATACGAACTCGGATGAAAAAGTTTTTTATATGAAAAATCATCTACTCGAAAAGTTACATCCGAATTTAACGGGGGGAACCTCGTTAAACATTTTCAAAATCCTCAAAAACCTAACAGAAAAAAGTTACGGGGCTTTTAAGATCTGGAGAGGCAAAAAATGCAAAAAAAATTCAAACTGTGGTCAAACTGTGGTCAAACAATGGTCAAACTAATTATTCTAGAATATTAGTGTTACTAAATAATTATTTCAGTTTTTTTGAATTTTGGTCAAATCTGGTCAAACTGTGGTCAAACAGTGGTCAAACTAATTATTCCAGAAATATTAGTGTTACTAAATAATTATTGTTTTTTAAAATAATAGTTTCAAGCTCAAACAGTGAAATGTGTCACTTCATGCTCAAGCTAAATTACTGAGGGTTAATAGGATTGACATCTTACTATTGTCAGGAAAACAACATGTGCAGACTTGGAAACGAGGGAGAATAGAACCCGGAAGTTAAGCGTGCTCAGGCTGGAGTAGTGAGAGGATGGGTGACCGTCCGGGAAGTTAGATGATTTGGAATGATGAGGGTGATTAGAGATTAGAGGATAAATTGAGCAGTGATGAGGGGTGGTGATTAGAGATTAGAGGTTAAAATAATTCAGAAATTTGAAATTCAAAAAAAAATTCGCAAAAAAAATTTTGAATTTTTTTTTCATAAAATCTCCTCTAGTCCCGGTTGGTGTAAGAACCAGGACTAAAGGGGGGAGGCATTAGTAACGACCCTTTAGTCCCGGTTCAAAAACCGGGACTAAAGGCCCTTACCAACCGGGACAAAAGCCCCCTTTTCTACTAGTGGCTCCCGCCCTCCCACCTACATATATGTGAGAGGGGGCCGCCTAGCACAGACCAAACAATTGCCAACTCGTGTGCGACGCCCCCCTCCATCGTTTACACCCCGATCATATTTTCGTAGTCCTTAGGCGAAGCCCTGCGGAGATCCACTACTAGAAAAAGGCTTACTAGTGGCGCACCAGTTTTGCCTACTAATGGCGCACTACTGGTGCGCCATTAGTATCCCACAGGTGCGCCATTAGTAACTGGTATACTAATGGCGCACCAGATGGAAGTGCGCCATTAGTAGCATTTTTTAAAAAAAATCGTTTTTTTCTTAATCTCAGGTCACTATTTCACATATGATATATCCAACACATATATATACAACAAGCATCCATATAACTATCATATCCAACACACAAGTTTCATCATATATACATACATAGCCAACACATAGTTCCATCGTTACATATTACAAAAGTTTCACATTGTTCATCCAACATCGTTATCCATCCAACACCATATTACAAAAGTTTCACATAGTTCAGTTCTCATTGTTCTTCTCCTTCTCCTTCCTCAGCCTGATGCGCCAAGAGCGGCGAGGCGGTGGAGGCAGCTGTGGGATGTAGTCTTCTACCACAATTGGCGTGGTCATGTCGCCCAGCTGTGGGATCGCCGGCGCCACCACCGGTGCGTGGTCATTGTCAGGCACCACCACCATCGCGAGGCCACCTTCACGCAGGATGGGCACAACCATCGCTAGGTCATCCTCAGCCACCACCATCTCTTGCCCATGGTCAGCCACCACCATCTCTTGCCCATGGTCAGCCACCACCATCTCTTGCCCTTGGTCAGCCACCACCAGCGCTAGGTCATCCTCAGCCTGATGCCCATCGTCATCCTGCAGCGGCCCACTCTGCTCCTCTTCTCCCCCACTCCAGTCCGGATCATCCTTCTTGTTGTCTTTGCTGTTGCCAGAATCGCTGCTGCTTTCGCTAAAGCCAGAATCGCTGTTGCTTTTGCTACAACCATAATCGCTGCTGCTTTGGCTGTAGCCAGTGTCGCTGCTGCTGCTCCCATTGCCTGTCCAAATGCAACAATGGCCGTTAACAATCGATGTGAGACAAAGCCAAATGTAGAGGAATAAGAAGAGGCAGAACGCACTGGCATCTTCGTCGTCAGTGTAGCGCATGCGACACATAGTCGTGTTGAAAACCTTCACGATGAGCATTGTGGCGTCATCGTCGTACCTGAAGAGAAGAAAGTACCCGGTCCGTAGGTCGTAGGCACTGTAGAACTTCTCCCAGCCACGGCACAGGTACATGTGGCCCTCCTCGATCACCAACTCCACGTCCCACAGCCTGCGAACCCCGCTGCCGGCCTGTCGGAGCTTCACATTATGTGGCGGATCTTCACCCAGCATGTTCATAAAAGTGTCAGGCAGCCTCTGCAATTTGGGACAAGGAGTGATGTAGCAAACAACAGAGTTATCATAATGAGATGGGTGAAGGGGAGATCTCTCGTTTTATATACCTGCCTCGTGGCTGATACTGAAGTCCCAAGTATGATACTGAAGAACTCGAAAGCATCCAACTCGTACTCCGGTGAGGCAGAGCGGCGGTGGCTGCTTCCCCCCATCTCTGATAAGCAGCAGAAGAGACCAATTAGTACCAGGATTATACATCGACTAATTATACATCTGACCCAATTTATAAAACATGCGATGTATTCCACAATACAAAGAACAACTACCATTAATAGGTTGTTGTTTAGAAGGTTTCCCACATGTGTATCAGAGAACAAACATATGATCTAAGGTGAAACATTAGTGCCATGGTTAGTGGTAATTGGTAAATGCTATTTCTTTCTTTAGTCGATTTCATTTGCCTTGGTCTGAGAAAAAAATGCTACAGTTAGGAAATGCAAACATCAGATTAGAAATTATGTAGAATAGATAATCAACTTTGCTGATTCCTAATAATAGACTTATTGATTGACATTTAGGATCAAAATGCAACCAATGAAAAAAGAAAACAGAGGATCAGAGACAAGCCATGTCTTGCATTGTTTCTATTTTTGTGTTTACGGAAGTACCTAATGGTATTTTTATGATGTTTTGCAGCTGGTGAAAACGTATGAAATTGCATTGTTTTGCAGCTGGTGAAAGAAGCACCTAATTGCATTAACACATGTCCAGTTCCAATAGAAATCTTGGGGTACATTCATGCTTGAGACCCATAACAGGAGCTTACTAGCATTAACACATGCATTAACACATGCATCAAGCACCAGCTGCATTGTTTTGCAGCTGGTGAAAGAAGCACCTAAACTACAATACCTTACATGTAAGCAGTGCAAAAGGAGATGAAGAAGATATCAGTTGCTAAACCCGACAGCAATTGTTACACCGCTTTAATATCTCTCAACACTTTCTAGTAGCAACTAACAACCTGTATCATCACATAAGGTTTGCCCTATTGAAGTTTTGCACGATTTGGAATATATAACAGTTAATGATGTAATATGGCAATGAAGCAATTGCATTAAAAAAACTAAGACATGTGGAAGAGTGGACATTGTACCTGTCAAGGGAGAGGATTGCTCTGCGACACCACCACTTCTCAAACTTGGCCTTCACAACACACTACATAGACAGATGTAAACTAAAATATGAATTCCTTTGCACTGGGATCATAAAACAAAATATTTAGAACTGAATCATATAGTAATTAATCACAATCTACAGGGCTGCTGCACTCTAATCTTTGCAAAAGAACAAAAAAATAACATTGTTTTAACCTAAACAGAAGTGCCAAATACTAAACAATGACCATTGTTGTTATACTAGTGAACTATCTGCTAGAGATTCTACACCCATACTGAAAGCAATGTACGAGGCTACGAGCTGCCACCTTTTTGGCGCACCAGGGAGCTGGAGTGGCTGGAGGTCGAGCTGGGCTGCTAGACGTCGACGGGGCGGATCTCGACTGCGAGGGAGTCAGTCCATGGTGATGGAGTCGGCGCTGGACAGGTGGGAGGGAATGGGGAATGGTGGAGAGAGGGAGGAAGGAGGAAGGAGGAGAGGTACCTGGTCGCCGGAGGGGTCGGGGTCGGGGTCGGCGAAGGGGTCGCGGTCGGGATCCGAGCTCTTCCGGGTCCTCGCTCGCCGCGGTCGAAGGAGAGTAGGGGCCGGTGGCGGAGGACGGCAGGGGCAGGCGGGATGGGCGCGTCGGGGCCGCGCTCGCCGGCTGCTGCAGGGGCTGGAGGAGGCCCTCGCTCGTCGGAGGGAGGAGGAGAGGAAAGGAGCGGGCGGCGCGCGCTCGGCCGATCCCGTTCGGGGGGCGCGGGGGTGGCGGGGGTGGAGTCCCGCGGGGGTCGGGGCGGCGTCGTCGAGGCAGCGCAAGACCACAGCGGCGGCGGCGTCGCCGACGGCGTGCAGGCGCGGCGGACGGAGGGGGCGGAGCAAGGGGCGGCGGCGTACGGTTGGGGTCGAGTGGATCTGGCGAGGGAGGGAGGGAGAGGCCACGCACAGTGCGAGGGGAACAAGTGGAGTGGGTTAGCAATGGCGCACCTCCCCCTACTGCGCCATAAGTACGTCGATTCTAATGGCGCACCGCCCCCTGGTGCGCCATTAGAATTTTGTTTTAATTACTAGCCCGACTGCTCAGGTTATATTTCCACCTAACCCTATCTCCATCAGAACACGCCTACTAGCCCGACTGGTCAGCATGCAGCACACACACTAGGAGGTCCTGGGTTCGATTCCCAGGCTCCCAAATTTTTGTTTTTATGCATTTAAAATGCTGTTTGATATTTATTTGTGTTTAAATATGTTCAAAGTTGTTTAAATCATAACAGTAATAATTTTTATAAAAAATGCATTTAAAATGCTGTTTGATATTTATTTGTGTTTAAATATGTTGAAACTTGTTTAAATCATAACAGTAATATTTTTTTTATAAAAACAGTAATAATTTTTATAAAAACAGGGTGCGGGGAGAGGGTGCGGGGGTGCTCGGCGGCGGTGGAGCGGGGGAGGGTGCGGTGGGTTGTCGGGGGTTGCGGGGGGTGCTCTGTCCTTGTCGTTACTGGTGTAGGATTCCATCGTTACCCCGGAGTTCTGATAACCATCGCTCTTCATGTCCTTGTCCTCGGTGTAGAATGTGTAGCTGTTGAATGCGAGGCGGAGGTTGCGGCGCGCGCGGGCGAGGGCGAGGTTGGTGTCGGCCTTGCGGCGCTGCTCCGGCGAGAGTGGGGTGGGGTCGGAGGGGAGGATGGGGAGAGGGAGGCGGCGGGGGCGCGGATTGGGAGCGGACGGAGAGGAACTGGCGCGGGGGAGAGGGACGAAGGGGAACTGGCGAGGGAGAGGGAGGAATTAGCTATAGCATTCATTTGTGACGGTGGAGCAGGCCGGAGAGGGTGCAAGGGGTCGGCGGCGGCGGTGGAGCGGGCCGGGAAGGGTGCGGTGGGTCATCGGCGGCGGTGGAGCAGGGGAGCTAGGGTGCGGTGGGTCGTCAGCGGCGGTGGAGCGGGGGAGGGTGCGGTGGGTCGTCGGCGGCGGCGGTGGAGCAGGGAAGGGTGCGGTGGGTCGTCGGCGGCGGTGGAGCGGGGGAGGGTGCGGGGCGTCGGCGGCGGCGCCCGGTGGAGCGGGGTAGAGGGTGCGGGGGTGCTCGGCGGCGAGGGGGGCCGGATCTGGCGAGGTGGGATAGCGATCGAGATGGAGGGGGATCACTAGTAATGGCGCACTGCACCAGGTGCGCCATTAGTAGTTTTGCAAAAAGGTAAAAAATAAAAAAAAAATTAGTGGCGCACTATGCTGCTGGTGCGCCATTACTAGTTACAACTAGTAATGGCGCACTATGTCCTGGTGCGCCATTAGTATGTCTGGCAAAATAAAAAAAATTGTTACTAATGGCGCACCTTTTGTCTGGTGCGCCATTAGTGTCTTTCACACTAATGGCGCACCACATGTCTGGTGCGCCATTAGTGGCCATTCCATCTATAGCCCTTTTCCTAGTAGTGATCACTTCACCATCACTGTCACCATGCCGTCGTGCTGATGGAACTCATTTACTACCTCGACGTCTTGTTGGATCAAGAAGACGGGGGACGTCACCGAGCTGAACGTATGCAGAACGCGGACGTGCCGTGCGTTCGGTACTTGGTCGGTTGAAGCGCGAAGAAGTTTGACTACATCAACCGCGTTGTGAAACGCTTCTGCTTATGGTCTACGAGGGTACGTAGACACACTCTCCCCCTCGTTGCTATGCATCTCCATGAATAGATCATTGCATGTGCGTAGACTTTTTTTGTTTTCCATGCAACGTTTCCCAGCATTATGAGTACCACCGCCTTAATGCCGCTTGCACTTGCCAGATAGCACATTGTGTGTGCGACGGAGGAATATGTACTTCCTCTAACTTGGTTTATGGGCTAGTTTCGTTTGAGGCCTGGACTTCACACCTGGGAGAAAATGGAGCCTGGCCATGGCCTGGAGACATGAAGAAAATTGCCTGGCCAGGCCTGCCTGAGTGCTATGTGTTTGGTTCATGTCATGTGCCCGTGGAGCAATTGTTAATGTATCAGACTATAAATAGCTGCTGGCCCACAAGAAAAAAGCAGCATTAGAACCCTAGGCTCGAGCCAGGCGAGCGGTGCAGAACGCCTGGTCCAGGCTAACGATCATGCCTGATGTTTCAGTCAGGCTAAGGACTATAGCAGGAGCTCCAGGCCAGGCTAGTATTTCACTCTTCAGGCACCAACCAAACAATTTTCAGGAAGGTCTCAGGGAAGGAGGTCCAGGCCAGGCAATTTTTTGCCAGGAATTGAACCAAACTAGCCCTATAAGTCGCGCACTTGTTTTAATAAAAAATCTTTAATTTTATCAACAAAATATGAGTTATATGTATCAATTATACTCCCTCTGTCCCAAAATAAGTGGCTGAACTTTAGTACAACTTTATACTAAAGTTAGTACAAAGTTGAGACATTTATTTTGGGACGGATGGAGTATTATTTAATTGTTCTCTTGATTGTGATTCAAATGATACTATTTTTCTAGGTCTAGAGTAAACCTGAGCATTCGTTGGGCCAGGCTCTGTAAAGCCCGACCTCAAAATCTCAAGCTCGAGCCCGACCTGGTCCGGCAAAAAAACATGTGTATAATGTCCTTTTTAAATTAAAATAAATAGTTTTGGGATAGTTAAATAATATGTTGTACCTATATTTGTAATAAAATAGTGATTTATGCCCTTTTGGGCTTTTGGGCCAGGCTTCGGGAGGAAAAGTTCAGCCTGAGCCCGGCCAGGATGTCAGGCATTATGGGCCGGGCTGTCCATGCCCGGGTCTAGTCTAGAGTTTGTATAGTGAGTGAGAGTTCATATATATCCTTCACAGAAATCATTGTTTAGGTCAAAAGCATACATGTATGTCAATACTTTTGAGTTTGATTTGTGCCATATAGTTTGGGTTTGGGGAATAGTTTATTCATTAATTAAGATGGCGAAGTGTTATCAACCAGATATGTTCACACATACACGCACATACTTTAATTAACCAGCTTTGTTGATTACATAGGATGAGATACATCATGCATGCTTCCAAAGTCTCCTTGATCGTCTCATCAGCTATGCCTTTTTCTTTTCTAATTTGCAGCAAGATAGCTGTCTCATTGTGTGTGGTTCTGTTAACTAGTTCTTGGTGTTGTAACGGAAGCTTTGAGTTAAAGGCTTAAAGCTGCATTAAAAAACTGAAATGCATGATGGGTGCTTGAACACATCACATCGGCATGAGAACTATATGTTGCATCACGTATCCGATATCATATTCAGGGCATGCATAAACATCAACCCGTGCACGCGTGATAGGGTGGCGTAAATAATGTTGATGCCCTCAGCCCTCTCTAATTAGTTAGGTGAAGTGATCCCTTCCTAATGGATGCTCTCCTCTTGTGAGATCTGGAAGGAGCTTAACGCGTGAGAGAACAATTGTTCCCTGACGAGTGCTTTTGGTTATATAGTATCCTGTATTTTTTTATTTTTTTCTGCTTTAGATATCATATATAAAAATGAGATCAACCCAAGAGCTAACCTTCATTGGCATTCTTTTATAGAAGAAACTTCACGAGCGCCGCGCGTCCAAGCCGGGGCTCAAACTTGGGTGGGCTGACAGCTACCCCAGCTGCCCACTAATTTACTTTTGTGAACATGTAAACATGTCACCTCAATATGCAAACACGCATTAGAAAATGTCCACCATAACGTGCAACCATGTAGAGGAAAAAAGGCATGGTCAATATGACCCGAATATCTAGTGAATGTTAGATTCTTAGACATGGCAAATCGAACCAATTTTCGTGGCAAACTATTTTGCTTAAATGACAAGTTTAGTTCGCGAGCAGGGCAAATGCGTCTCAGTTCATTTTTTTGCCAAGAAATTGCCGTGCTTACAAACTAAATTTGCCATCATTGCGCCAATATAAATTAACATGAAAAACGATCGCTTTGCCATGCCTTCAGATTTTTATTGTTTCCCTTTTTATTCTATTGTGTTATTGACATATAATAAATATTTGAAAATTATATAATAATTAAATCTTATAAATCATACGTGTCTTCGGTTTCAGTTACAATATTATCAATCCAAATAGTCATGGTCCATATGACCAAATCTTATTGAAATACATCACTCCCAATTTCCACAAAAACGTGCAGATATCATCTAGTATTAGATAGAGTTTTTTTCAATTTAGAAATAAAAAAATGGATAGGCAAGTGCAACATGAGAAAAGTCAATGGCATCCACAATGGACCTGTTTTTGTTCCCATGCTTTTTTTGAAAGGAATAGTTTTGTTGGTACCATTCGCTATGCTTACGGTAGATGATATGTGCCACACGTTGCGGCAGCAGTTGGTTTATATGTCAATGAGATATTGTTGTATGAAACATGAACATTTTGATTAATAATATGAGAACAAAAATAAAAAATGCAAATTATTTATTCAATTTGATTACTGTATAGTTGTTAAATATATATTAAATATAAGTAACTTAATAGAATGAAAGTGGTCGACACTTTTCGCATGCGTGGTTGCATGCCGAGGTGGGCATTTTCCCATATATGGTTGCATGTTGAGGTGACATGTTTGTAGTGTATATTGAGAGAAAGAAGTTAATGGAGACCACCACCTATTTATATATATAGTAGATTCCCTCCTTTTGTTTTTAATCTGCATATAAATTTGTACGAAGTCATTTTTTGTAAAGTTTGAGCAACTTTATAGAAAAAATATCAACATCCAAAATATGAAATCAATATTATTAGATGCATCATGAAATTAACTTTCGCATTATATAACTTTAGTATTCTAGATCTTGATTTTTTTAATACAATTTTAGTCAAACTTTGCGTAGTTTATTTTCATACAAATCTTATATGCGAAGTAAAAAAGAAACAAAGAGGGTATAGGATTAGTGTGGAAAACATATTTAATATCAGTCAGACTCAGAAGCTTTATCACACAAGGGGGCATGTAATTGAAAACCTGGCGGTCCAAACCGACCGGTCCATATATTTTGCGTAGTAAGTTACTAAGGCTCCATAGGTCTCCTGTTTACGCTTACTAAGGCTCCATAGGTCTCCTGTTCACGCTCAGCTGTATTCATATTTTCTTCTCAAAAATAAAAGTATTCATATTTCTATCCACTTGTTTTCCCAGCCTCCATAACGAACGGTGTTCTCTTGATCTCTTCCCTGGGAAGTGGTTCTGCATCTCAACGAGCCACCCTGGCATAGGCACACTACTGCGTCTGTCCCATTTCCTAGGCACTTCTCTCAACTGTTTGGCACAGAGAGACATTGCTTAAATATGTTTGATTATTCTATCACAGAGCATGTGCCAATACTTGATTCTTTGGGACCATGTATATTCTAAGAATCATCGTACAGTATATATTCATGTCATGCCAATGAAAAGATCCCTCTCGCTTCCAAAATATGAATAAACAAAAAGATTCCTCCGCATTAGTGATGAGATATCTGAATTGGATCGTGGTCCATGAGGATAATTGGATCATGGAAGGAAGCTGTGCGTCGTTGATCATTGAGTGGGTAGTGCACTGTTCGTTGCTGCACTTACATGCATGGCTCCAAAATATCTGAATTGGGCCAAAGCAAACCATCATTTGGATTTCAGCATCTCTTCTTGCCAACCTTTTTTTTCTTTGACATAATTTCTTCTGCCAGCCTGAAACTACACTCCAGGAATTCATCGTCCACTTTCTGCAGCAGCTCTGCTGGTGTTCCGTGTTTTTTTTAGGGCTGTGTTGCAGTGTTGGTATAGCGCCAATAATATGTTTGGCTTCCAGTCTCATCCTTACCACCACACCATTGCGCTATACTCATATATGATATCCATACAGTTAATTTTAGCGGTAGAAGTGTTGGTTCTGCCAAAAGTTGTACCCTTAAAAACTGCATCAAACTTTAAGAAGTTTGACTTAGGACGAACCTAAACTTCAAGTAATTTGAAATTGATGGAGACATGGAGTATTAACATCAATTACATCTCATAAAAAAATTAGTGCTCGAAAACTATGTGTATCGTACAAGTCAGTCTCGTTTCCTTCCCCTCTTAAGCGGCGGCTAGGGCGAACTCGTCCCCTCTAGGCTTCATCAGCGAGCGCATGGTTTTGCCTCCCCTCCGCCAGCCGCTCCAATGACCGGTGGCGGGGAGAGGGATCTCGGTGCCTCGGCTATGGCTAGTAGTTTAGATTAGATTTTTCTAGTCCTTGAAGGGAGCGCGCTCGGACAGATGGAAGCACTTTCTTCTTCGAGCTAGTCTTTCGGGATCTAGTCCTCTTGAAGTTATTTAATTGGGATGGAATAAAATGGTGCTCCGCTTGCCATCTACTTGGAACAACGAGAATAGGCACTAGTAGAAAAAGGCTCATTTGTCCCAGTTCTAGAGGCCCATTTGTCCCGGTTCCGGAACCGGGACTAAAGGATCGGTACTAAAGTCCATTACCTTTAGTCCCGGTTCGCCTACGAACCGGGACAGATGGGGCTCCACGTGGCCGCTACGGCTTGCCCAGGCAGGAGGACATTTTGTCCCGGTTGGTAGCACCAACCGGGACCAAAAAGCATCCACGCGTCAGCAGTTCAGGGCCTGGGGTTTTTGTTTTTCTTTTTGAAAGGGGGAGGGGGGTTTGGTGGTTTTGTAGGGTTAATTTAGGGGTTTCATATATTGTGTTAGCTAGCTAATAGAGAGAAGTGTCCTCTCTTATCTCCATGCTTGGTCGACGCTACGTACTATATGTATAGAGAGGACTCGACACCCTAGCTAGTAAGCAAATGAAGGAAACCATTAAGTACAGAAGATCGTCATGAACATATACAGAGAGAAGTGGTCGACCTCTCCTTCTCCGAGAGATTGGTCGAACAATAAGTTTTCGTATATCTATCCGACGCTACTGGCAACATATATACAATATAAGATCTCTTACAATCCCCTAACATCTGAACTCAAGTTCCACATGGTATTCTCCAGCTTTATTGATGACGTGGTCAACAAAGAATCCCGCCAATTCCTCTTGAATTGCTCGTATGCGATCTTGTGGTAGGAGTTCATTCCGCATCTGCCACATCTAATTTGAAGAAGAGGGTCAATACATATATATGAATGAAACTCAACACAAATGATGGTAATAAAATGAAATTGTGAATATTATTGCTTACGCACTTCAAATTTTCTTTTAGAGTAGCCCCGCTTATTCTTGGTCGTCGCGTTGTAGATGAACTCGCAAATGTAGTATCCACAGTAATCATTCCCGGGTTCCTGCCACAAGCACTTTACGAGAAATAGAGGTCAATCAAACTGATAATGAAGCATTATAAATGGTATTGATGAAAGTAGCTAGAATCAACGGGAGATGCGCGGAACTAGCTAGCTAGTAGTACTTAATTTCGGGGGTGTAAATCGCAGCTCCCCGGGCAGTCCCGGAGCTTGTGCGGTGAACTTTTTCCAAACCCTGCCAGACAAAGAAAACAATTACTTGATATCACGAAATGAACAAAGTTGCCGATATGGTGCGATTATGATCGATTGAACTTACTTCTCGAGCATTTTAGTCATGGCCGCATACTCCTCGAGGTCTTTTCATCTCGAGTCTAAGACGGTTACTAGTCCCTTCTCAAGCTTAATCTCTAGGAGAATAAAGTGGAAGCTGCGCACGCATGCATAACTCATTAATTACATTACTATAACCTCGAGTAATAAGGGAAACCAAATATGCACAAGACAGTAACACTCACTTGAAGTTGTAAGAAAAGAATATTTTATCTTTGTTTTGATTTTGAAGCAACGATCGTAGCAAGTTGGCCTCGGTTTGTGTGGCATCATATTTAACCGTCCATTCATCTATGAGATTTGTGTTAATGAACCCAATATCATAGATTTCTGCTTTTCTGCATTCGACGATCTTCAATCTGCATAATATAGTGAGGATAATTATATATACATGCAATGAAAAAGCTGAGCTATATATAGAGACTTAATTACAGAAGTAGTACTTACAGACAGTGGCAAGTGACGATTGTTTTATCGAGGGCCTTTTGAATGAAAAACTAGAAGAACTCCTCAAATGGAACAGACAAAAGATCATTTCCAATGAGGTCGTGCTCCTATTTAACTCTCAGCGTCAAAGTATCCTTCCCTGACTCTCTGCAGGTGTCCATGTACCACTCATGGAATCTTCGCATCATCATTGTTAGAGGAGGATGACCAGGTTTGACGAGAGGCTTCCCGTGCCGGTATTTGAAATCGTCCACCTCCATTGTATCAAAATGTGCATCATCGGGCAGGTAATCTCCAGGATTGGTATCGGGCACCATCCTCGGATGATTAGCGACGATATCGCTAGACACCTTGAGCGGGGGGCACGATTGGTTCGCTCGTTCGCTGAGCTGGGCAATTTTTTTCCCACTTCTTCGTTCTGCTAACCTTCGATCACTGCAAGTACTTCCCGACTGCTCCGCTTCGATATATGACCTTTCAATAATGCGCTCATAGTTGGTTTGCGGCGGAGACGGTGGCGGTCGCTTCAGGGCATCGACAGTGCGCTGAACTTTCACGGGATCTATCTTCTCCTCCGGAGGTGGATGCCTCATAGCTCTTCGTGTTTCAAAGAAGTCCCTCACTTGGGCTTGACAGATCTCCGCGTTTTCCTCCACGGTCATCTCGTATGGTAACTTCTCTAGAGGCTTCAGAGATGGACCGAATCTCTATTGCGTCCCGCCTCTGGTTGTACTGCTAGACGCCGGAGCAGCCGGAGCGGCGGCGGCTATCTTCCTTCATTGCTTACGAGACGGAGAAGGAGGCGGAGTGCTACGACGCGCAGGAGCAGCCGGAGCGGCGGCGGCTGTCTTCCGCCGTTGCTGACGAGGCGAAGGAGGAGGCGGGCTGCTCGGACGCGCCGGCGCAGGCAGAGAAGGAGGCGGAGTGCCGCCACGGGCCGGAGCAGCCGGAGAAGGAGGCGGAGTTCCCTAATCACTCGTCATAGGAGGAGGAGGAGGAGGAGGAGGAGTGCCCTGACTCGCCGAAGGAGGAGGAGGAGGAGGAGGAGGCGGAGGCGTCCAATTCGGAAGCTTGATGAGCTCCTTCCGCCATAGACATGGAGTCTTCAGAGCAAGAACCAACTGAGTCTCCCCTTCACCGGTAGGGTGGTCAAGCTCAAGCTCCTCAAATCCCTCCGTTATTTCATCCACCATCACAATAGCATAGCCTTGTGGAATGGGAAGACAATGAAAAGTTGCGCCGGGTTCAGGAGGTGCAACAGAGCCAACGGCCGCCTTGACTTTGAGGTTATGCCATTGCACCATAAGGTGGCAATCTTGAGCCTCCATGATAGCATCCACGGGGTAGCTAGGAGCCATGAAGTCAGGCTGTTGAAGGAGCTCGATGGAAGCCACGCTGCTTCTCCGCTGAGATGGCGGGGCAGCTTCTGGGGTAACTTCGGCAGGTCGCTGGCTGTGAACTGCTTGTTCCTGTAGCGCTCGTACTCTTGGATTCAGCTTCTGCAGTTCGGTCTGTGATACGTCCATTTTGCATAATGCTTTTATATCGATATTTATTACAATATGGGCTATTATTGCACATTATGTCACAATACTTATGCCTATTCTCTCTTATTTTACAAGGTTTACATGAAGAGGGAGAATGCCGGCAGCTGTAATTCTGGGATGGAAAAGGAGCAAATATTAGAGACCTATTCTGCACAACTCCAAAAGTCCTGAAACCCCACGGAAGTTTGTTTTAGAATATATAAAAAATATTGGGCGAAGAAAGTACCAGAGGTGGGCCACCCACCATCCATGAGGGTGGGGGTGCGCCCCCTGCCTCGTGGGCCCCCTGGCAGGCCTCCGATGCCCATCTTTGGCTATATGAAGTCTTACGCCCTAGAAAAAATCATAAGCAAGCTTTCGGGACGAAGCACCGCCGCCACGAGGCGGAACCTGGCGAAACCAATCTAGGGCTCCGGCGGAGCTGTTCTGCCGGGGAAACATCCCTCCGAGAGGGAGAAATCATGACCATCGTCATCACCATCGATCCTCTCATCGGGAGGGGGTCAATCTCCATCAACATCTTCACCAGCACCGTCTCCTCTAAAACCCTAGTTCATCTCTTGTATCCAATCTTTGTCCCAAAACCTCAGATTGGTACGTGTGGGTTGCTAGTACTGTTGATTACTCCTTGTAGTTGATGCTAGTTGGTTTATTTGGTGGAAGATCATATGTTCAGATCCTTTATGCATATTAATACCCCTCTGATTATGAACATGAATATGATTTGTGAGTAGTTACGTTTGTTCCTGAGGACATGGGAGAAGTCTTGCTATAAGTAGTCATGTGAATTTGGTATTCCTTATGTTGTGTTTCCTCTAGTGGTGTTATGTGAACATTGACTACATGACACTTCACTATTGTTAGGGCCTAGAGGAAGACATTGGGAAGTAATAAGTAGATGATGGGTTGCTAGAGTGACAGAAGCTTAAACCCTAGTTTATGTGTTGCTTCGTAAGGGGCTGATTTGGATCCATATGTTTCATGCTATGGTTAGGTTTACCTTAATACTTCTTTTGTAGTTGCAGATGCTTGCAATAGGGGTTAATCATAAGTGGGATGCTTGTCCAAGGAAGCGCCTTTGGTAGGTGGAATTTGGTAAGGAAAAATTTATATAGTGTGCTGAAATTTACTGTCACTTGTTACTATGGAACATACTTTGAGGGGATTGTTCGGGGTATCTTCACCCCAACCAGTAGAGCAAAGAGTTGCTCCTCAACCTACTGAACCTACTGAAAATGTTTACTTTGAAATTCCCTCGGGTATGATAGAGAAACTGCTAGCTAATCCTTTTACAGGAGATGGAACATTGCATCCCGATTTGCACCTAATCTATGTGGATGAAGTTTGTGGATTATTTAAGCTTGCAGGTATGCACGGGGATGTTATCAAGAAGAAGGTCTTCCCTTTATCTTTGAAGGGAAAGGCATTGACATGGTTTAGGCTATGTGATGATATTGGATCATGGAACTACAACCGATTGAAATTGGAATTTCATCAGAAGTTTTATCCTATGCATCTGGTTCATCGTGATCGTAATTATATACATAATTTTTGGCCTCGTGAAGGAGAAAGCATCTCTAAAGCTTGGGGGAGGCTTAAGTCAATGTTTTATTCATGCCCCAATCATGAGCTCTCAAGAGAAATTATTATTCAAAAAATTTATGCTCGGCTTTCTCTCAATAATCGCTCCATGCTCGATACTTCTTGTATTGGTTCTTTTATGATGAATACTATTGAATTCAGATGGGATTTATTGGAAAGAATTAAACGCAACTCTGAAGATTGGGAACTCGATGAAGGTAAGGAGTCAAGTATAACACCTAAGTTTGATTGTGTTAAATCTTTTATGCATACCGATGTTTTCCGTGAATTTAGCACTAAATATGGACATGACTCTGAGATAGTAGCTTCTTTTTGTGAATCATTTGCTACTCATGTTGATCTCCCTAAGGAAAAGTGGTTTAAATATCATCCTCCCATCAAAGTAAAAGTAGTTGAACCTATTAAAGTTGAAGAAAAGACTATCACTTATAATGTTGATCCTATTGTTCCTACCGCTTATATTGAGAAACCACCTTTCCCTGCTAGAATAAAGGATCATGCTAAAGCTTCAACTGTGGTTCGTAAGAGTAATGCTAGAACATCTACACCCTCTGAGCAAATTAAATTTGAACATAGTATTGCTATGGTTAAGGATCTCTTGGTCGAAAATATTGATGGGCATGTTATTTATCTCTGTGATGAAGCTGCTAGAATTGCTAGACCCGATACTAAAAATAAACATAGACCTATTGTAGGCATGCTTGTTATTTCTGTTAAAATAGGAGATCATTGCTATCATGGTTTATGTGATATGGGTGCTAGTGCGAGTGCAATACCTAATTCTTTATACGAAGAAATTATGCATGATATTGCACCTGCTGAGTTAGAAGGTATTGATGTTACAATTAAGCTTGCCAATAGAGATACTATTTCACCAGTTAGGATTGTAAGAGATGTTGAAGTCTTGTGTGGGAAAGTTAAATATCCTACTGATTTTCTTCTTCTTGGTTCCCCACAAGATGATTTTTGTCCCATTATATTTGGTAGACCCTTCTTGAATACTGTTAATGCTAGGATAGATTGCGAAAAGATATTGTTTCTATTGGATTAGGGGATATGTCTCATGATTTTAATTTTGCTAAATTTCGTAGACAACCCCATGATAAAGAATTGCCAAGTAAAGATGAAATTATTGGTCTTGCTTCTATTGCCGTGCCTCCTAATGATCCTTTAGAACAATATTTGCTAGACCATGAAAATGATATGTTTATGAATGAAAGAAGGGAAATAGATGAAGTATTCTTTAAATAGGGACCTATTTTGAAACACAACTTACCTGTTGAAATTCTAGGGGATCCTCCTCCACCCAAGGGTGATTCCGTGTTTGAGCTTAAACCATTACCTGATACTCTTAAATATTCTTATCTTGATGAAAAGAAGATATTTCCTGTTACTATTAGTGCTAACCTTTCAGAGCAGGAAGAAGAGGAATTATTGAAAACTCTGAAGAAGCAACGTGCTGCTATTGGATATACTCTTGATGATCTTAAGGGCATTAGTCCCACTCTATGCCAACACAAAATAAAATTGGGAAAGACGCTAAACCAGTTGTTGATCACCAACGACGGTTAAATCCTAAGATGAAAGAAGTGGTAAGAAAAGAAATACTAAAGCTTCTGGAGGCAGGTATAATTTATCCCGTTGCTGATAGTTAGTGGGTAAGTCATGTCCATTGTGTCCCTAAGAAGGGAGGTATTATTGTTGTTCCTAATGATAAAGATGAATTGATCCCACAAAGAATTGTTACAGGTTATAGAATGGTAATTGATTTCCGTAAACTGAATAAAGCTACTAAAAAGGATCATTGCCCTTTACCTTTTATTGATCAAATGCTAGAAAGATTATCCAAACATACACATTTTTTCTCTCTAGATATTTATTTTGGTTTCTCTCAAATACCTGTGTCAAAAGAGGATCAGGAAAAGACCACTTTTACTTGCCCTTTCGGTACCTTTTCTTATAGACGTATGCCTTTTGGTTTATGCAATGCACCTGCTACCTTTCAAAGATGTATGACTGCTATATTCTCTAACTTTTGTGAAAAGATTGTTGAGGTTTTCATGGATGATTTCTCCGTTTATGGAACTTCTTTTGATGATTGCTTAAGCAACCTTAATCGAGTTTTGCAGAGATGTGAAGAAACTAATATTGTCTTGAATTGGGAGAAGTGACACTTTATGGTTAATGAGGGTATTTTCATGGGGCATAAAATCTCTAAAAGAGGTATTGAAGTTGATAAAGCTAAAGTTGATGCTATTGAAAAGATGTCGTGTCCTAAGGACATTAAAGGTATAACAAGTTTCCTTGGTCATGCCGGTTTTTATAGGAGGTTCATTAAAGACTTCTCAAAAAATTCTAGGCCTCTGACTAATCTCTTACAAAAAGATGTTCCTTTTGTCTTTGATGATGATTGTGTAGAAGCATTTGAAATACTTAAGAAAGCCTTGATTTCTCCATCTATTGTTCAGCCACCTGATTGGAATTTACCCTTTGAAATTATGTGTGATGCTAGTGATTATGTTGTAGGCGTTGTTCTAGGACAAAGAGTTGATAATAAATTAAATGTTATCCAATATGCTAGTAAAACTCTAGACAGTGCCCAGAGAAATTATGCTACTACTGAAAAAGAATTTTTAGCAGTTGTATTTGCTTGTGATAAGTTCAGACCTTATATTGTTGATTCTAAAGTAACTGTTCACACTGATCATGCTGCTATTAAATACCTTATGGAGAAGAAAGATGCTAAACCTAGATTTATTAGATGGGTTCTCTTGCTACAAGAATTTGATTTGCATATTATTGATAGAAAGGGAGCTGAGAACCCCGTTGCAGACAACTTGTCTAGGTTAGAGAATGTTCTTGATGACCCACTACCTATTGATGATAGCTTTCCTGATGAACAATTAGCTGTCATAAATGCTTCTCGCGCTGCTCCATAGTATGCTGATTATGCCAATTACATTGTTGCTAAATTTATACCACCTAGTTTCACATATCAGCAAAAGAAAAAGTTTTTCTATGATTTAAGACATTACTTCTGGGATGACCCACACCTTTATAAAGAAGGAGTAGATGGTGTTATTAGACGTTGTGTACCTGAGCATGAACAAGAACAGATCCTACGCAAGTGTCACTCCGAAGCTTATGGAGGACACCATGCTGGAGATAGAATTGCGCATAAGGTATTGCAACCCGGTTTTTATTGGCCTACTCTTTTTAAAGATGCCCGTAAGTTTGTCTTGTCTTGTGATGAATGTCAAAGAATTGGTAATATTAGTAGACGTCAAGAAATGCCTATGAACTATTCACTTGTTATTGAACCATTTGATGTTTGGGGCTTTGATTATATGGAACCGTTTCCTTCCTCTAATGGGTATACACATATTTTAGTTGTTGTTGATTACGTTACTAAGTGGGTAGAAGCTATTCCAACTAGTAGTGCTGATCATAACACCTCTATTAAGATGCTTAAAGAAGTTATTTTTCCGAGGTTTCGAGTCCCTAGATATTTAATGGCTGATGGTGGTTCACATTTTATTCATGCTGCCTTTCGTAAAATGCTTGCTAAGTATGATGTTTAATCATAGAATTGCATCTCCATATCATCCACAATCTAGTGGTCAAGTAGAATTGAGTAATAGAGAGATTAAAATAATTTTGCAAAAGACTGTTAATAGATCTAGAAAGAATTGGTCTAAAAAACTTGATGATGCATTATGGGCCTATAGAAATGCATATAAAAATCCTATGGGTATGTCTCCATATAAAATGGTTTATGGAAAAGCATGTCACTTACCTCTCGAACTAGAACACAAGGCATATTGGGCCATTAAAGAGCTCAATTATGATTTCAAACTTGCCGGTGAGAAGAGGCTATTTGACATTAGCTCACTTGATGAATGGAGAACCCAAGCCTATGAGAATGCCATACTGTTTAAAGAAAAGGTTAAAAGATGGCACGACAAAAGGATACAAAAGCATGAGTTTAATGTAGGTGATTATGTTTTGCTATACAACTCTCGTTTAAGGTTTTTTGCAGGAAAACTTCTCTCTAAATGGGACGGTCCTCACGTTATCAAGGAGGTCTATCATTCCGGTGCCATAAAAATCAACAACTTCGAAGGCACAAATCCAAAGTTGGTGAATGGTTAAAGAATCAAACATTATATCTCAGGTAATCCAATAAATGTTGAAACTAATGTTATTGAAACCGTAACCCCGGAGGAATACATAAGGGACACTTTCCAGAACGTTTTAGACTCCAAAAAGGAATAGGTATGTGGTACGGCAAGTAAACCGACTCCAAAACAGTTCTAATGGCAATTTTTCTCTGTTTTGGAATATTTAAGAAAATAGGAAAATAAGAAGTAGTCCGAAAGGGACACGAGGCATCCACGAGGGTGGAGGGCGCGCCCCCTGCCTCGTGGGCACCTCGTGTGCCCTCCGGACTCCGTTTTCTTGCACGATACTTCTTTTGGTCAGTAAAAATTCATTATATAATCTCGTGAAGCTTTTGACCATCATACCACGTAAATATCTCATGTTTTTGTTTCGAGCTGTTTTCTGCCAGAGTTTTCAAGGCCAAGCATCATGTCGTCCCCCTCCTCCAACAACACGGGTGACGATGCTTGGCTAATGAAGATAGAGCTGAAGAGAGAAGAACCCGGGGAGATCAACAAGGACGATAGGATCAAGAAAACCACGAAGGATCAAGCTCCGGTAGCAGAAGAAGAAGACATCCTTCAACCTCATTACAATCTTCTCACCCCTCCTGAAATTGAAGCTTTCAAGATGATTGACATAGTTCAGGTGCAGAACAAGTATCTAACTCGTGAAAATATTCTGTTGCAAGAGCATATCACCGCACTCAAGGGCATTATTCGTAAGTTGGAGCACCTACGCTCAATGTTGGATGACAAGCCTACATCATCAACAACTCCATCATCACCACCTCCGAAGAAGGAGAGCTGAGTATCGGGTATGGCCACTCCCCTTAGCAACTGCCAAGCTTGGGGGAGGTGCCCCGGTATCGTATCACCATCACACTCCTATCTTTACCATTTTTCTTAGTTCGATCCTTTTAGTAATATCTTGATCTAGTAGAATAAAGTTTTAGTATGATCTAATTTTGAGTTTTGCTTTATGATCCTTCTATGTAATCGAGTTCGTGAGCTATATATAATAAAGATTAGTTTTGAGTCAAGGGCTTGATTATCTTACTATGATCTTGAGGGAATAAAAGAAAGAATAAAAGGATCATATTGACCTTATGGAGAGTAATGACTTCACATATAAAAGAGTATGATGAATAAAAGTTATTGAGAGTTGACAAACATAGTTTTGGTCATCGTTGCAATTAATAGGAAGTAATGAAGAAAGAGAGGTTTTCACATATAAATACCCTATCTTGGATATCTTTCATGACTGTGAGCACTCATTAAAATATGACATGCTAAAAAGTTGATGTTGGACAAGGAAGACAACGTAATGGGTTATGTTTTCTTATATCCGAAATAAAGTATATTGTCATGGATCATCCAACATGTTGAGCTTGCCTTTCCCCCTCATGCTAGCCAAATTCTTTGCACCAAGTAGAGATACTACTTGTGCTTCCAAATATCCTTAAACCCCGTTTTTCCATGAGAGTCCACCATATCTACCTATGGATTGAGTAAGATCCTTCAGGTAAGTTGTCATTGTTGCATGCAATAAAAATTGCTCTCTAAATATGTATGATCTATTAGTGTGGAGAAAATAAGCTTTATACGATCTTGTGATATGGAAGCAATAAAAGCGACGGACTGCATAATAAGGTCCATATCACAAGTGGCAATATAAAGTGACGCTCTTTTGCATTAAGATTTTGTGCATCCAACCACAAAAGCACATGACAACCTCTGCTTCCCTCTGCGAAGGGCCTATCTTTTATTGTTATCTTATACCTTATACAAGAGTCATGGTGATCTTCACCTTTCCTTTTTACATTTCATCCTTCAGCAAGCACATTGTGTTGGAAAGATCCTGATATATATATATATATATATATATATATATATATATATATATATATATATATATATATATATATATATATATATATATATCCAATTGGATGTAAGTTATCATAAACTATTATTGATGACATTACCCTTGAGGTAAAAGGTTGGGAGGCAACACTATAAGCCCCTATCTTTCTCTGTGTCCGATTAAAACTCCATACCCATAAGTATTGCATGAGTGTTAGCAATTGTGAAAGACTAAATGATAGTTGAGTATGTGGACTTGCTGAAAAGCTCTTCTATTGACTCTTTCCGATGTTATGATAAATTGCAATTGCTTCAATGACTGAGAGTATAGTTTGTTGGTTCTCAATGAAGTTTCTGATTCATACTTGACATTGTGAATAGATTGTTACTTTAGCATAAGAAATCATATGACAATATATATATATGTATGTATATATATATATTGTTGTTATAAGAATGATCATGATGCCCTCATGTCCGTATTTTATTTTATCGACACCTCTATCTCTAAACATGTGGACATATTTTTCGTTATCGGCTTCCGCTTGAGGACAAGCGAGGTCTAAGCTTGGGGGAGTTGATACGTCCATTTTGCACCATGCTTTTATATCGATATTTATTGCATTATGTGCTGTTATTACACATTATGTGACAATACTTATGCCTATTCTATCTTATTTTACAAGGTTTACATGAAGAGGGAGAATGCCGGCAGCTGGAATTCTGGGCTTGAAAAGGAGCAAATATTAGAGACCTATTCTGCACAACTCCAAAAGTCCTGAAACCCCACGGAAGTCAGTTTTAGAATATATAAAAAATATTGGGCGAAGAAAGTACCAGAGGGGGACCACCCACCATCCACGACGGTGGGGGGCGCCCCCCTGCCTCGTGGGCCCCCTGGCAGGCCTCCTGTGCCCATCTTTGGCTATATGAAGTCTTTCACCCTGGAAGAAATCATAAGCAAGCTTTCGGGACGAAGCACTGCCGCCACGAGGCGGAACCTGGCGAAACCAATCTAGGGCTCCGGCGGAGCTGTTCTGTCGGGGAAACATCCCTCCGGGAGGGGGAAATCATCACCATCGTCATCACCATCGATCCTCTCATCGGGAGGGGGTCAATCTCCATCAACATATTCACCAGCACCATCTCCTCTAAAACCCTAGTTCATCTCTTGTATCCAATCTTTGTCCCAAAACCTCAGATTGGTACGTGTGGGTTGCTAGTAGTGTTGATTACTCCTTGTAGTTGATGCTAGTTGGTTTATTTGGTGAAAGATCATATGTTCAGATCCTTTATGCATATTAATACCCCTCTGATTATGAACATGAATATGATTTCTGGGTAGTTACGTTTGTTCCTGAGGACATGGGAGAAGTCTTGCTATAAGTAGTCATGTGAATTTGGTATTCGTTCGATATTTTGATGAGATGTATGTTGTCTTTCCTCTAGTGGTGTTATGTGAACGTCGACTACATGAAACTTCACCATTGTTAGGGCCTAGAGGAAGGCATTGGGAAGTAATAAGTAGATGATGGGTTGCTAGAGTGACAGAAGCTTAAACCCTAGTTTATGCGTTGCTTCGTAAGGGGCTGATTTGGATCCATATGTTTGATGCTATGGTTAGGTTTACCTTAATACTTCTTTGTAGTTGTGGATGCTTGCAATAGGGGTTAATCATAAGTGGGATGCTTGTCCCAGGAAGGGCAGTACCCAAGCACCGGTCCACCCACATTTCAAATTATCAAGGTAACGAACGCGAATCATATGAGCGTGATGAAAACTAGCTTGACGATAATTCCCATGTGTCCTCGGAGCGTTTTCCTTTATATAAGAGTTTGTCCAAGGTTTTCCTTTGCTACAAAAAGGATTAGGCCATCTTTCTGCACCTTATTTACTTTTATTACTTGTTACCCGTTACAAATTACCTTATCACAAAACTATCTGTTACCGATAATTTCAGTGCTTGCATAGAATACCTTACTGAAAACTGCTTGTCATTTCCTTCTACTCCTCGTTGGGTTCGACACTCTTACTTATCGAAAGGACTATGATAGATCCCAATACTTGTGGGTCATCAGTCTTCTCCATTTTCCTCTTCCTCTCCCTGGTTTTGTAACCGCCTGCACCGGGAAACCCAACCTTCCACGCAACTGAGCCTGCCGTGCCTCGTGTTCGTCTAGGGTGCTCAGGATTGCCGAGGGCCTGTGTGAGCTCATCGTTCTCTCTGTCGGGAACGAACGTCCCTTGCTGCGCTGCGGCGATATACTTCTGAAGCTTTTTGATGGGTATTTCCAGTTGCTGGTCCGTCCAAACGCACTTCCCTATTTCAGGGTCCAAGGTTCCCCCAACTCCGAAGAACCAAGTCCTTGAACGGTCTGGCCAGTTCAATATCTCTGGTTCGACCCCTTTATCAAGCAGGCCATTCTCAGCCTTGTCCCACAATGGTCGGCCTTTGAGGTAGCCACCTGACCCGTGCAATGGTGATGCTCCTTCTTTGCAGCATTTATCTTGTTTGTCGCTGACATCTTACTCTTCTCCGATATCTTGTGGGCCACAAATGCGGGCCAGTGATCTCTTATCTTCTCAAATTAGCCGGTGAATTTTGGAGTCTTCCCTTGTCGACAAACGTTGATTTCAACTCATTCTTCCACCTCCTGAATAGATCTGCCATCTTCTTAAGAACATGAGCCTTGACCAATGGCTCTATAACTGGCTTATCTGGATCCTCCTCTGGCGGTAGGGTGAAATTGGCCTTCAGCGCGGTCCAAAGATCATCTTTATCTCTATCGTTGCCATAAGACACTTGAGGGTCTTTGCTCTTAGGCTTATTCCATTGATGGATGCTGATCAGGATCATGTCCCTAACAAGAACCCCTCACTGAGCAGAAAATGCTTCCTTGGTCCGGTTGGGTTCAACCAGTTGGCCATCGCCCTTGATTGCTGTGATCGTGAACCTTTCATCCTAGCGCAACTTTTTCTTCGTACCTCGTCTCGTTACCGAAGTTTGGCTCGATCCGGAGGGCTAGAAAAGAAGAAAGAAGAGAGTTAATATGTGTACATACCAAAACAATTAATGCATCAATTAGCTAGTCCACACAGGCTTAATTAATATATATACCTGGCCGGACTCCGTTCGGTCACCGGAGCCATCATCACGGTCTCCTTCTTCCACCGGCATTCGGTCACCGGAGCCATCATGATTATTATGTCCTTCCTCCTCCATTGTTCGATCACCGGAGCCTGCTCCACCCTCTCCTTCCAAACCATCGGTGTCGTTGAGATAGTATGAGACATCACCTCCATCGCAGATTATGTCCCCCAACAACTGTTCTGTTTCCAAGTCTTGGTGCTCCATAGTTTCTGCAAATATTAACATGGCAATTAATATACAAACATGACAGATGGATATATTAGTGGCAAAGGTAGACCTAGCTAGCTAATCACAACAATGAAGCATATTAGTGGCCTCGACGCTTCTACAGTTTGGGGTGGCCTCGACAACGCTTCTAGTGTTTGGGGTGGCCTCGACGACAATGCTCTTTTAACTTGGTAAATTTGGGTGGCCTCGGCAATGCTTCTAGGGTTTGGGATGGCCTCGGCAACGCTTCTAGGGTTTGGGGTAGCCTCGACGACAACGCTCTTTTAACTGGGTAAATTTGCGTGGCCTCGGCAACGCTTCTAGGGTTTGGGCCGGACCGCCTCTCTCATGAATGTCCGACGTCCGGACCGACAAGGGATTTAACAAAATGGCGCCATTCTGGATGTGAAGAAAATGGTCCATATTTTTCCTGATCTCATCTACCCTTCTATATGTCACGTTGTCTAGTGTCAAAGAATTCAAGAAAACCATGACTTCATCATTAGCTGGAAATGACAGGCGCATAATGGTACGAAGCTCTTCAAAGTTGTTTTGGAACGGAGTTCTCGATAGAATAATTCGCTTTTTGGTACAAAGTTCAGCAAGAGCCTTTCGAATATCACTATTTGGAAGGCCTTTGCTGAAATTCGTACCAAAAGGCCTATTATTCTATTAGGAACTCCGTTCCAAAACAACTTTGAAGAGCTTCGTAGCATCATACGCCTGTTACTTCTGGCAAATGATGAAGCCATGAATTTCTTCAATACTTTGACACACAACGTGACATATAGAAGAATATATATATATATATATATATATATGAGATCAGAAAAAAATTGGATCAACTTGTGCACATCCATAATGGGGGCATTCTTGATAAATCTGGACCCTCGACCCCTGGACGACCCTCGACCCCTCTACGACCCTCGACCCTCGACCCTCTACCCTAGTTCACGACCCTCGACCGCTCGGTGATCCACGACCCTCTACCCTAGTTACCGACCCTCTACCCAATCATGTAATGTCCGATGTCCCCCCTCATGTCATGTCCGACGTCCGGACTGACAAGGGATTTAACAAAATGGCGCCATTCTGGATGTGCAGAAAATGGTCCCTATTTTTCCTGATCTCATATATCCTTCTATGTGTCACGTTTGTCTAGTGTCAAAGGATTCAACAAAACCATGGCTTCATCATTAGGCGAAAGTAACAGGCGCATGATGGTACAAAGATCTCCAAAGTTATTTTGGAACGGAGTCCCAGATAGGATAATTCGCCTTTTGGTACGAATTTCAGCAAAGGCCTTCCAAATATTTCGCTTTTTGGTACAAAGTTCAGCAAGAGCCTTCCAAATATTGCTATTTGGAAGGCCTTTGCTGAAATTCGTACCAAAAGGCGAATTATCCTATCCGGGACTCCGTTCCAAAATAACTTTGGAGAACTTCGTACCATCATGCCCCGGTTACTTTCGGCTAATGATGAAGCCATGGATTTCTTCAATACTTTGACACAAGGCAACCTCTCGACCCCTCGGCGATCCTCGACCCTCGACCCCTCGACGACCCTCGACCCTCGAACCCTCGGCGACCCTCGACCCTCTACCCTAGTTCCCGACCCTCGACCGCTCGGCGATCCTCGACACCCTCGTTCCCGATAAAAATTAAGAAGAGGAAGAAGAAGAAAAGAAAAGAGGAGAAGAAGAAAAAAAGGAGAAGAAGAAGGAATAGAGGAGAAGAAGAAAAAATAGATTTCTTCTCCTCTCTTTTTTTCTTCTTCTTCCTCTTCTTTTTTTTCTCCTCTTCTTCCTCTCCTCTCCTTCTCTTCTTCTTATCCTTCTTTCTCTTCTTATTTTTTTCTCCTCTTCTTCTCTTTTTTCTCCCCTTTTTCCTCTCCTTCTTTCTCTTCTTATTTTTTTCTCCTCTTCTTCTCTTTTTTCTCCCCTTTTTCCTCTCCTTCTTTTTCTTCCCTTCTTCCTTCTTCCTTCTTCCTCTTTTCCATGCATATAAAAAGTTTAAAAAATACATACATACAAACAAAAAAATACATACATACATATATAAAGAAAGCATATATAACAAAAAAAGCAATGCAGCGGCGGCGGCGGGGCAGGGCAGGGGCGCGGTGCTCACAGAGGAGGCGTCGGGGCGGGGCGGGCGGCGTCGGGGCGGGCCGGGCAGCGTCGGGGCGGGCCAGGCGGCGTCGGCGTCAGGCCGGGGGGCGTCGGGTCGGGCGGCATCGGGGCGGGTGGTGTCGGCGATGATGGCGTGGTGGAGCAGCCTGACAGCGTCGGCGACGACGCGGTGGAGCAGGGCTCGGCGGCGACGGCGATGACGAGCAGCGCTGGGGCGTCGGGCGGAGAAAGAAGTGATCTGCAGAAACTGCTAAGTCTTTGCTATATATACACGAAGCATTGGTCCCGGTTCATAACACCATCCGGGACCAATGCCACCCTTTAGTCCCGGTTGGTGCCACCAACCGGGACTAAAGGGGGGCATTGGTCCCGGTTGATGCCACCAACCGGGACCAAAGGGGCGCATTGGTCCCGGTTCGTGGCACCAACCGGGACCAATGGCCTTGCACAGCGGCGTGGTGGGAGTTTAGTCCCACCTCGCTAGTTGAGAGTGTGCCGCACCTGTTTATAAGGCGTGGTGCGCCTGAGCCTTCGAGCTCCTCTCCAAAACAGGCTTACGGGCATAACCACTCTGTATCTGCCTGTGGGCCTACTGGGCTTTCTGCGGGCCTGAATCATGGCCCAACAGGCTAGTTGGGTTTCTAGTCGTATTCAGGCCATGGTGGCCCAGTAGGCGGCATTTTTAAAAAAAATTCCAGTATTTTTGTTTTGTTTTTTTCATTATTTATTTTCTTTTGGTTTTTTGCTTCATTTTTAAATTCTTTTTGCTTTTAGGTCAGAAAAATTATAAACTTTCTGTTAGTGCCATTAGTTTTCAAATTTGAATTGTTTAAATTTGAATTCTTTGAAATTTGTGTGAATCACTAGTTTGTGATTAACTTTACTATAAAAATAGATTTTCGAGTGATTCTTTTTCCTGCTATTTAATATTACTATGTTTTATCATTATATTCAAAAATAGTTTTTGTTATTTTAGTTTCTAACAAAAAAATCTTTATGATAATTCTTTTTGCTATTAAAGTTTCTACAAAAAAGTTCTTTATGAAAATTCTTTTTTCTTTTAATGTTTTGAACAGAAAATACTTTGATAATTTTAGTTGCATAAATTTTATATAATATTAGTTTCAATAATAGTAGAGGTTTATAAAAGCTTTTTAGTTGATTCCTTTTGCGATTAGAATTTCATTAAAGTTTTCTAGTTCATTCTTTTTTCTATTAGAGTTTCATTAAAGTTTTCTAGTTCATTCTTTTAGTTTATTATTTTTGCTATTAGAGTTTCATAAAAGTTTTCTAGTTCATTCTTTTTATATTAGTTCATTCTTTGAGCTAAATGACCCTGAAATTGAAAAGCACTTCAGATGAACTCTGAAGAGGTTGAAAATTGGCATGATATCATCATTTCACCCACATAGCATGTGCTAAAAAGATGAGAGGATTACGGCAAAACTGGATGCACTTCGTGTACAAAATGGACAATCTCTTTCGAATTATCAGGGTTTCGAACGAAAACTCATCTGTTACAAAAGGATTTCATTTTTTTGAACTTATTTGAACTCCAGACTTTTTGTGTGGTCAAAATGAACCATTCAAAGCCACATCATCAATTTTCAACCCTTTCTGACTTCATCTGTTATTTTTCATGCATTTACTGATTTTTTTTGAGCTAAATGACCAAGAAATTGAAAAGCACTTCAGATGAACTCTGAAGAGGTTGAAAATTGGCATGGTATCATCATTTCACCCACATAGCATGTGCTAAAAACTTGAGAGGGTTACAGCAAAAACTGTATGCAATTCGTGTACAAAATGGACAATCTCTTTCAAAGTATCAGGGTTTTGGAAGAAAACTCATGTGTTACAAAGGGATTTCATTTTTTGAACTTATTTGAACTCGAAACTTTTTGTGTGTTCAAAATGAACCATTCAAAGCCACATCATCAATTTTCAACCCTTTCTGACTTCATCTGTTATTTTTCATGCATTTACTGATTTTTTGAGCTAAATGACCCTGAAATTGAAAAGCACTTCAGATGAACTCTGAAGAGGTTGAAAATTAGCATGGTATCATCATTTCACCCACATAGCATGTGCTAAAAAGTTGAGAGGGTTACGGCAAAAACTGGATGCACTTCGTGTACAAAAGGGACAATCTCTTTCACAGTATCAGCGTTTCGGACGAAAACTCATCTGTTATAAAGGGATTTCATTTTTTTGAACTTATTTGAACTCCAGACTTTTTGTGTGTTCAAAATGAACCATTTAAAGCCACATCATCAATTTTCAACCCTCTCTGACTTCATCTGTTATTTTTCATGCATTTATTGATTTTTTGAGCTAAATGACCCTGAAATTGAAAAGCGCTTCAAATGAACTCTGAAGAGGTTGAAAATTGGCATGATATCATCATTTCACCCACATAGCATGTGCTAAAAAGTTGAGAGGGTTATGGCAAAAACTGGATGCACTTCGTGTACAAAACGGACAATCTCTTTCGAAGTATCAGGGTTTCATACGGAAACTCGTCTGTTACAAAGGGATTTCATTTTTTTGAACTTATTTGAACTCCAGACTTTTTGTGTGTTCAAAATGCACCATTCAAAGCCACATCATCAATTTTCAACCCTTTTTTACTTCATTTGTTATTTTTCATGCATTTACTGATTTTTTTAGCTATATGACCCTGAAATTGAAAAGCACTTCAAATGAACTCTGAAGAGGTCGAAAATTGGCATGGTATCGTCATTTGACCCACATAGCATGTGCTAAAAAGTTGAGAGGGTTAAGGCAAAAACTGGTTGCACTTCATGTACAGAACGGACAATCTCTTTCGAAGTATCAGGGTTTCATATGGAAACTCGTCGGTTACAAAAGGCATTTCATTTCTTCACACGTAACTGCAGTGATATTCTAGATCAAAGGCATCATCATAATAGTTGTGGAGAGAAAGTCTTCACTTTTTCTTTTCTTGTGTCCTTTTCTTATTGCGCCGTAACCATGGATATTCTTCATAGCTTAACAGGGTGCTTGGGTCAGCCTTGACTTTGAAGGGAGGAATTTCATGAAACTTTTCATAATCTTCAGACATGTCTGTCTTCCCTCCAATCCCACGATGTATCTTTTCCCTGAAAGAACTATGTGGTGCTTTGGCTCATCGTTTGATGTATTCGCTTCCTTATCTTTTCTTTTCTCGGTTTGGTAGACATGTCCTTCACATAGAAAACCTGCGCCACATCATTGGCTAGGACGAATGGTTCGTCTGTGTACCCAAGATTGTTCAGATCCACTGTTGTCATTCCGTACTGTGGGTCTACCTATATCCCGCCTCTTGACAGATTGACCCATTTGCACTTAAACAAAGGGACCTTAAAATCATGTCCGTAGTCAAGTTCCCATATGTCCACTATGTAACCATAATATGTGTCATTGCCCCTCTTGGTTGCTGCATCAAAGCGGACAACGCTGTTTTGGTTGGTGCTCTTTTGATATTGGGCGATCGTGTAAAATGTATTCCTATTTATCTCATATCCTTTGTAAGTCAATACAGTCGAAGATGGTCCCCTGGACAACGAGTACAGCTCATCAAAAACAGTGTTGTCACCTCTGAGACGTGTTTCCAACCAACTACCGAAAGTCCTGATGTGTTCACATGTAATCCAGTCGTCACACTGCTCTGGGTGTTTGGAGCGCAGAATGTTCTTTTGTTCATCGACAAACGGGGTCACCAAGGTAGAGTTCTGTAGAACTGTGTAGTGTGCTTGAGACCAAGAATGCCCGTCCCTACATATTATTGAGTTCCCTCCTAGCGTGCCTTTTCCAGCCAGTCTCCCCTCATACCGCGATTGAGGGAGACCAATCTTCTTAAGGCCGGGAATGAAGTCAACACAAAACCCAATGACATCCTCTGTTTGATGGCCCATGGAGATGCTTCCTTTTGGCCTAGCGCGGTTACGGACATATTTCTTTAGGACTCCCATAAACCTCTCAAAGGGGAACATATTGTGTAGAAATACGAGGCCCAGAATGACAATCTCGTCGACTAGATGAACTAGGACGTGCGTCATGATATTGAAGAAGGATGGTGGGAACACCAGCTCGAAACTAACAAGACACATCACTCCTTAGCCTTGGTAGGATTTATGGATCGATCACCTTCTGAGAGATTGCATTGAGGAATGCACATAGCTTCACAATGGCTAATCGAACGTTTTCCGGTAGAAGCCCCCTCAATGCAACCGGAAGTAGTTGCGTCATAATCACGTGGCAGTCATGAGACTTTAGGTTCTGAAACTTTTTCTCAGTCGTATTTATTATTCCCTTTATATTTGACGAGAAGGCAGACGGAACCTTCATACTGAGCAGCCATTCAAAGAAGATTTCCTTCTCTTCTTTGGTAAGAGCATAGCTGGAAGGACCTTCATACTACTTTGGAGGCATGCCGTCTTTTTCGTGCAAACGTTGGAGGTCCTCCCGTGCCTCCGGTGTATCTTTTGTCTTCCCATACACGCCAAGAAGCCTAGCAGGTTCACGCAAAGGTTCTTCGTCACATGCATCACGTCGATTGAAGAGCGGACCTCTAGGTCTTCCTAGTAGGGTACGTCCCAAAATATAGATTTCTTCTTCCACATGGGTGCGCGTCCCTCAGCGTCATTTGGAACAGATAGTCCATCGGGACCCTTTCCAAATATTACATGTAAATCATTGACCATAGCAAGTACGTGATCACCAGAACCATGGCGGGCTTCTTCCAGTGATCTGCCTCGCCTTTGAAATGCTTGCCTTTCTTTCGACATTGATGGTTGGTCGGAAGAAATCAACGATGCCCCACGTACACATTCTTCCTGCATTTGTCCAGGTATATACTTTCGGTGTCAGCTAAACAGTGCGTGCATGCGTGGTATCCCTTGTTTGTCTGTCCTGAAAGGTTACTGAGAGCAGGCCAATCATTGATGGTTACAAACAGCAACGCATGCAGGTCAAATTCCTCCTGTCTGTGCTCATCCCACACACGTACACCGTTTCCATTCCACAGCTATAAAAGTTCTTCAACTAATGGCCTTAGCTACACATCAATGTCGTTGCCGGGTTGCTTAGGGCCTGGATGAGAACTGGCATCATAATGAACTTACGCTTCATGCACATCCAAGGAGGAAGGTTATACATACATAGAGTCACGGGCCAGGTGCTGTGATTGCTGCTCTGCTCCCCGAAAGGATTAATTCCATCCGCGCTTAAACCAAACCATACGTTCCTTGGGTCACCTGCAAACTCAGCCTGGTACTTTCTCTCGATTTTTGTCCACTGCGACCCGTCAGCGGGTGCTCTCAACTTCCCGTCTTTCTTACGGTCCTCTCTGTGCCATCGCATCAACTTGGCATGCTCTTTGTTTCTGAACATACGTTTCAACCGTGGTATTATAGGAGCATACCACATCACCTTCGCAGGAACCCTCTTCCTGGGGGGCTCGTCGTCAACATCACCAGGGTCATCTCATCTGATCTTATACCGCAATGCACCACAAACCGGGCATGCGTTCAAATCCTTGTACGCACCGCGGTACAGGATGCAGTCATTAGGGCATGCATGTATCTTCTGCACCTCCAATCCTAGAGGGCATACGACCTTCTTTGTTGCGTACGTACTGTTGGGCAATTCGTTATCCTTTGGAAGCTTATTCTTCAATATTTTCAGTAGCTTCTCAAATCCTTTGTCAGGCACAGCATTCTCTGCCTTCCACTGCAGCAATTCCAGTACGGTACCGAGCTTTGTGTTGCCATCTTCGCAACTGGGGTACAACCCTTTTTTGTGATCCTCTAATATGCGATCGAACTTCAGCTTCTCCTTTTCACTTTCGCACTGTCTCCTTGCATCAACAATGACCCGGCGGAGATCATCATCGGGCACATCGTCGGGTTCCTCTTGATCTTCAGCCTCCCCCATTGCAGCATCACCGTATTCAGGGGGCACATAGTTGTCATCGTCCTCTTCTTCTTCGCTGTCTTACATCATAACCCCTATTTCTCCGTGCTTGATCCAAACATTATAGTATGGCATGAAACCCTTATAAAGCAGGTGGGTGTGAAGGATTTTCCGCTCAGAGTAAGACTTCGTATTCCCACATATAGGGCGTGGACAACACATAAAACCATTCTGCTTGTTTGCCTCAGCCACTTCGAGAAAATTATGCACGCCCTTAATGTACTCGGAGGTGTGTCTATCACCGTACATTCATTGCCGCTTCATCTGCGTGCATTATATATAATTAAGTGTGTCAAAAACTATTACAAAACATCATGAATAGATAAGTGACCAAATTAATAGAAGTTCATCATCACATTAAAACCAAAGTACATACATAGTTCTCATTGAACAACATATAGCTCTCCAAAGCATCTAATTAAACCATACATTGAAACTATGTAAAACATTTCAATGCAACAACAAATGTGATCATAATCGCAACCAAGGTAACAATTGATCCAACGGCATAATGATACCAAGCCTCGGTATGAATGGCATATTTTCTAATCTTTCTAATCTTCAAGCGCATTGCATCCATCTTGATCTTGTGATCATCGACGACATCCGGAACATGGAACTCCAATATCATCTTCTCCTCCTCAATTTTTTTTATTTTTTCCTTCAAGTAATTGTTTTCTTCTTCAACTAAATTTAACCTCTCGACAATAGGGTCGGTTGGAATTTCCGGTTCACATACCTCCTAGATAAATAAAATCTATGTCACGTTGGTCGGCATTATTGTCATAAAACATAAATGAACCAAATAGTTATAAAAGATAATATATACCACATCCGAATCATAGACAGGACGAGGGCCGACGAGGGCGGATACCAAAACCATCGCACTATATAATAACAAGCAATAATAAAAGTAAGAAAATTAGATAAGTATCTATCTAATCATACAAGTAAGAATATTTTTCTTTTAGAAAGAAGATAAGAACAAGAGGCTCACCATGGTAGTGTCGGCGACGAGATCGGCGCGGGCGATCGACGGCAGTGAAGACGGGGACAGGACGTGACAGACCGCTAAACCTAAACAAATCTTAAGGAAAATGGAGCTTGGAGGTCGAGTTTGGAGAGGAGAAAGCTTAAGTAGTGTGGCTCGGGCATTTCATCGAACACCTCATGTGCATAGGAGGTGAGCTAGCGCACCACAAAGCCCTCCCCTCGCCGGACAGAAAAAAACAGAGCAGTGGAGTGCTCTGCTCGCGGGCGAGGGGTATATATAGCCACCTCATTGGTCCCGGTTCGTGGCTGGAACCGGGACAAAAGGCCACCCTTTGGTCCCGGTTCCAGCCACGAACCGAGACCAATGGATGTGGGCCAGGAGCGAGGCCCATTGGTTCCGGTTCGTGTCTGGAACCGGGACAAAAGGGTCCAGACGAACCGGGACCAATGCCCCACGAGGCCCGCCCGGCCCCCTAGGCTCACGAACCGGGACGTATGCCCCCATGGGTCCCGGTTCGTAACTGAACCAGGACTAATGGGCTGGCCAGGTCTGGACCAAAGCCCTGTTTTCTACTAGTGAGGGTTTCTCACGTGCGCCATGAAGGAATCTGGTGCCATGCGTTTCTGATATGATTCAAGGATGATGATATTTTTATCCTGGAGGTTTATAGTTTTGCATCTACATCAGTGTCCCTGGCCACCATAGGCACCACCAACCAAACCCCTAATCGCACCAATGTGGATTGTCAAGGTCATATTGTACTCTTGAAACACTAATGGGAATGAAGTCCAACCTACTAGACAGGAGATCATGCCACACCAAGCAAAATGTGATACTTATGGAGGATGGTTTTTTTTCTAGCGATGCCCATATTGGTTGGTCAAGCCATTATGTTTATCACGGCTTACTGAGCCAAGAACAATCCTAGACGATCGGCATATGCCGCATGTTTCCACGATTGCATGACTTAGCCCAAGGAGCGCACCTGACCACCACCGGCTCAAGGATAACCCCACCATCCAACACAAAGCCCTCTTTGGTCTATGGTGCCACACACAACCCATAACTGGCCATGTATACGGCCCGTTCTGATGTCCTCCAGCTTCCAGCTTTGCGAGAAGCTAGCCGATCGGTGCAGCTCCCAGAATCCAGCTCCTGGAGAACGAGCAGCCTGCAGTGCAAAAACGAGAAGCTGGTCGAACCCAGCTCCCAAAATCGAAGGAGGAGAAGTTTGACATAATTACCCAATATATGCCACCGCCAAGTGACCCTGAGGCAGCGTACCGGTTCGCTCGATCTCTTTCTCTCGATACGTTCTCTCCCTCGTACGAAAAACCACCCAAATGGGCTCCAAATGGTAGCCAAACAGAACCGGAGTTTTTTCGGTTAGAACAGCGTATCACTTGCAGTGGTTACACACTTTCAGGGCGCATGCAATTGAGATAGAGAGACCAGGAGGGTCCGCCCCCCTAGCAGTATGGACTACTCTCTGGAAACTTCCGGTCCCACATAAAATTCAGATTTTTTGTTGGAGGATTCTGCGAGGAATAGTGCCTCTTAAAGCTATACTGGCAAATAGACATGTTGGATCCATTGGTTCTTGTCCTATTTGTCACCAAGGGGCAGAAGACATCCGACATCTTCTGTTTAGATGCACACATGCAAGGGAGCTATGGGAGCGATTGGGTATGCTGGAATTCATTGAGCATTCTTTACATGTAGATAGATCAGGCTCGGCCATATTTGAGTATATGTTGTCACTACCGGATAACCACCTACAGGTACATCCAAACGTCAATTTTAAACAAGCTCTGGTTGTAGGAAGTTGGTATCTATGGTGGATCCGACGGCAAATCACGCATAATGAGTCAGTACCACCAACATGGAGATGGCCGATCTCAGTCCTATCTATAGTAGGGAACTTTCATATGGCTTCCTCATGTACTGTAGTATTGCCTGAAACAAGATGGAGTAAACCTGACCCAAGATATACTAAATTAAATGTCGATGCAGCATTCTTTGCAGATGAGGGGCTAGGTGCGACAGCGGCTGAGCTTCGAGATGATAGGGGGAACTTTGTTGCTGCGCAATGCAAGTTCATCCCAAATGCGGCTGATGCTATTACCACTGAAGCAATGGCTATGAGAGATGGTTTGGCATTTGCAAATTCTCTCGGTTTTTTGCAGAGTGTGTGGATATAGGTACTATGATCGGGAAGGTCACTTTCAAGCATTGTCTTCGCTCTTGTAATCAAGTGGCTCACGTGCTAGCAAGTCATAGCTACTGTAATAAGTCTTCTTTTAGTTGGTTAAATGAGCCCCTTGACATTGTTGTCGGTAAGCTCGTAGACGATGTAACCGTATTTTAATTTTAATAAAGCTAGCCATGATGGCCTTCTCTCAAAAAAAAAGAAACCACCCAAATGGGCTCCAAGCGTGTTTCCTGGGCTGCCGGCCCATGCAAACGGGAGCTGGAGCAGCCGCTGCTGCCGTACGCAGCGCTGGCTCCCGCGAGAAGCCAGCTCGCCCAGCTCCGGCGAGAAGCTGGCTCGTTTCGGAAGCTTGAGAGATTGAATGCTTCTTTGTTAACGTAGTGCTATCTTTCTTTGCCCAATCCAATTTGAGGATCTCTCTAATAATGTATCTGGCTCAAGATTGAATGCTTCTTGGAAAACACACGAGAAGAGATGCCTTGTCAGTACCACCGCGTTAATAGCGCTGAGGAATATGTCTACTTCCTCTAACTTGGTTTATAAGTCGCGCACTTGCTTTAATAAAAACATCATTAATGTTATCAACAAAATATGAGTTATATGTCATCAAAATTATACTCCCTTCGCCCCACAATGTAAGATTGTTTTTGAAGCTAAAATAATTTTATAATATGAGACAAATTGTTCTCTTAATTGTGATTCTAATGATACTGTTTTTCTAGGTCTAGAGTTTGTATAGCGAGTGAGAATGCATATATATCTTTAAAAAATCATTGTTTAAATCAAAAGCATATGTGTATGTGAATACTTTTGAGGTTGATTTTTTCCATATAGTTTGGGTTTGAGAAATAGTTTATTCATTAATTAAGATGGCGAAGTGCTAACAATCAGATCTGTTCACACACAGAAACATACTTTAATTAACCAGCTCCGTTGATTACATCGGATGAGATACATCATGCATGCTTCCAAAGTCCCCTTGATCGTCTCATCACTATGTCTTTTTTTTTCTAATAATTTGCAGCAAGATAGCTGTCTCACTGTGTGTGGTCCAGTTAAGTAGTTCTTGGTGTTGTAACGGAAGCTTTGAGTTAAAGGCTTAAAGCTGCATTAACAAACTGAAATGCATGGTGGATGCTTGAACACATCACATCGGCATGAGAATTATATGTTGCATCATGTATCCGATATCATATTAAGGGCATACATACACATCAACCCGTGCACGCTGATAGCTAGGGTGGTGTAAATAATGTTGATGCCCTCTCTAAACTTCGTTAATTAGTTAGGTGTAGTGATCTATGCTCTCCTCTTGTGAGATCTGGAAGGAGCTTAACGCGTGAGAGAACAATTGTTTCCTGACAAGTGTCCTGTAAACCAAGATACCGCCACTTTGCTCTTTTGGTTATCCAGTATCCTGTATTTTTTTTTCCCGCTTTAGGTATCATATATAATTTAGTAGATGATCCCCACTAATTTATTTATGTTAACATGTAAAGGTCACATCAATATGCAACCATGCATTAGAAAAAACCAACATGTGGTTGGATGATTAGGAGGACAGCGGTATCTCCGGCATACGAGACTTCAAGTCCTCAACTTGACATTGGTGCTAGCATTTTCCGGGATTTATTTCAGGCCTTCTGGCGTTGCACATTCAGTGAGACGAGACATTCCCATCGACTATGGAGACATCTGTGGCGACTTCGTCAATATCAAGATGATGTGTCGGGTCAATCTCTCTAAGGTGCTCATAGCGGTAGGATGTGCCTGTGTGCGTTTCTGAGGGAGAGTGTGTGTGCGTATGTGTGAGTGTCCACGTCTGTACTTTGTTAAAAAAAACCATGCATTAGAAAATGTCCATCACATCATGCAACCATGTAAAGGAAAAAAGTTTTGGTCAATATGACCCGAATATTCAGTGAACGTTAGATTTTAAGGCATGGTAAATTGAATGATTTTTATGGAAAAAATATATTTGCAGAGAATGGCAAGATTAGTTGGCGAGCTTGGCAAATCCGGCTCAGTTCATTTTTTGCTAGAAAATTGCCATGCTTGCAAACTAAATTTGTCATGAAAAACGTTCGATTTACCATGCCTAAAAATCTGTCGTCGGATTTTTAGCGCTCATTTTTATTCTATTATGCTATTGACATATAATAAATATTTAACAACTATATAATAATTAAAATAATATAATAAATCATGTGTGTCATCGGTTTTAGTTCTCATACTATCAATCCAAATAGTCATGTTTCATACTACCAAATCTTATTGAAATACATTGCTCGCAATTTCCGCAACACCGTGCAGATATCATCTAGTATTAGATAGAGTTTTGATTCCAGTTTTAGAAAGGAAAAACGGCTAGGCAAGTGCAACATGAGAAAAGTCAATGGCATCCATAATGGACCTGTTTTTGTTCACATGCTTTCTTTTTATGAATAGTTTTGTTGCTACCATTCACTATGCTTACAGTAGATGATATGTGCCGCACGTTGTGTCGGCAATTGGTTTATATTTCAATGAGATAGTGTTGTATGGAACATGACTATTTTGATTAATAATACAAGAAAAAACACAAAATGCAAATTATTTATTCAATTTGATTATTGTATAGTTCTTAAATATGTATTAAATATAAGTAACTTAATAGAATGAAAATGGTTGAGACTTTTCCCATGCATGGTTACTTTAGATGCATCATGAAATTTCTTTTCATACTATATTAGTTTAGTATTGTAGATCTTGATATTTTTTTAATATAAATTTGATCAAACTTTGTGTAGTCTGACTTCAAACAAATCTTATATGCGAAGTAAAAAAGAAACGGATAAAATATAGGATTAGTGTGGAAAACATATTAAATATATAGGATATCAGTCGGAGACTCAGAAATTAACGATTGGTTAGAAACTTAGAAGTTTTATCACACAAGGGGGCATGTTGATGAGGAGGACGGCGTTGTCTGGCGTCGTGGTGGTGTCGATGGCAGAGAGGCCTGTCAAGGTCGATGCGTCGGTATCTGATCTGAGGATGGATCGATGGATGAAGAAGATGACGGCCCTTGCAGCGTGCGCATGTGGTGCCCACTGAAAGTGCGCCAGACCAGTGTGTAACCCAGTCCAGGTATTGTGGCTTGGATGGGGCATCCGGCATTAAATTTTAGGTGTTGGTGCGATGTCCGTTTTGGTATTAGGCTCGGACATTCGGCACCCCTTCATCACGGGGATAGGAGTAGCGGCAGATGTTGCCAAGATGGTGGCTTTTGTGAATAATTAATAAAATGACTGTATGCATCGCTCAGGTGCAGAGACCAGGGGTACATTCTCCTTTTCCAAAAAAAAACATGGGGGCATGTTATTGTAAGCATTGTAATTGCAAGGCTGGCGGTGCAAACCGAACGGTCCAAATATTTTGATTCCTATATAGGTTACTAAGGCTCCATCGGGTTACTCGCAAAAAAAGAAAAAAGAAAAAGGCTCCATCGGGTTCACACTCAACTCTATTCATATCCATTTGGTCGGCACAGTAATGGGACTGCGTCTGTCCCATTTCCTCGATTTCAATTACAGATCATGTGCCAATAGTTTGCTTCTTCTATCACATATCATGTGCCAATACTTTGATTCCTTGGGACCATGTATACTCTACTCATATCATGCCAATGAAAAAGATCCCTCTCGCTTCCAAAATATGAATAAACAAAAAGATTCCTCTGCATTAGTGATGAATTATCCTTTCGTTCTAATCATGCACAAGTATGCAGCATCTGGTCCATGAGTATAATTGGATCATGGAAGGAAGCAGTGCGCCGTTGATGATTGAGTGGAGGCTGCAGTGTTCGTTTTTGCACTTGCATGCATGGCTCCAAAAAATCTGAATTGGGTCCAAACCAAACCATGCATGGACCAGTGTAGGGTGCGAGTTCGAGATCGCAACGTTTGTGTGCTTGCCGTTAACGGAGGAATGTGTCTATTTAATCAGGTCTAGAGCTTTTGTAACGAGCGAGAGTTCATATATATTTCTCTCTCACTGTGTAGAATCTTTTGGGCCTGAATCATGAGCTGAGTTGAGGTCAAAAGCATCTGTATGCCAATAGTTGTGATGTTGTTTTGTGCTATATACTTTAGGGAACAGTTAACTCATTAATTAAGATGCCGAGGTACTATCCCTCCCGACCCACCCCTCCCGCCCCCCGCAGGCGGCGGGGAGGGAACCCTAGCCGCCGCCGGTCTCCTCCCCTCCTCCCGCCCCCTTCCTCCCCCGCCGCCGCCACAGGGCGCGCCCAGGCAAAGCCTGGCCGGCGCCGGCGCTGGCGGGCCTTCTTGTCCCCTCGCGTGTGGCGCCGGTGCGGGCCGCTTCCACGGGCTAGGGTGCCGCGATTGGTGGGTCGCGGCGGCGCGGCGGGTACCCTTCCGACGACGACGGCTGGTGGCTTCCGCGGCGCGTCGGGCTGCTGGCTGGAGGGGCGCGCTTGCTGCTCCCGCGCCCCGATCTGGCGCTGGGAGCTATGGATGGCGCCGGCCGTGGGCGGCACGGGGCCGGCAGCCGCTGCGGGTCCTAGACAGCGGTGGCGGCCGGCCGTGGTGGCCCGGTGAGGTTCGGTGGTGGCAGCTGTTGCTGGCGGCTGCTGGATATCCCGGGGTGGCGGGGCGTGCTTGGGGAGGCGGCGATGGACCCTGCGGATCTGCATCAGGGGCTCGTCTGGTCGCCTTCTCGTGGGCGACGCGGGCTATGGTGGCGCGGGCTGGCCATCGCCGGTGGCTTCGGATGCTGGTGGTGGTGCGGCGTGGTGGTGTGCCCTGTCGAGAGGGTCCGGCGGTATGGCCGCGGTGACCGGCTTGACCGGGGTGCGGGTGGAGCGGGGCGGTGGGGGCAGCGGCGCTCTCTGGTGGTCGTGCCCCATTGGCGGATGTGATCTTCCTTCTCCTCGGTCTAGAATGGCTATGATCGGGGGCGCGTTCTCGGGAGGATCTGATCAGGGCCCGAGGCGTGTCGGAGTTGCCGCTCCGGGTAGGTGAGATTGGGCTCGATCTGGGATGTACCCACGGGCGGCGAGTCCCTCCCTCCGTGGGTACGGTGGTCGTTGGTGGTGGTCGGGACTTCACGGTACTGTCGGGCAACACGGAGTCGAGGGCCACGGACATGGCGTTGTTTGAGTCTACTCAGCGATGGTTGTCGGGAATCATGGAGGTGTGTCCCCCCCTCCCAGTCCACCGGGTTTGGCTGGGGACATAGGGCTGGGGCCCCTACTGTGCTGGCGCTGGCCCAGCCTCCGTGGCTCATGTCGGGCTAGGAGTGAAAGATGTGGACTTTCGCTTTTCCTACCGTGGCTGGTACTCTGTGGTGTGGGCGGTGGGTGAGGTCTTGGACTTGGATGCCGGAGCGGCGGCTCCAGATGATGGTTCGCATGGTTGGCTCTCCGGCGGGCGCCATGTCGGCGGTGGTGGCTCCCTTCTTGATCGTGCGGGCGACGACAGGGGTAGCAGTTGGTGGCTCGGGCGCGTCCTCTGCTAGACGTCGCCCAGATCTGGATCTGGGGTCTGGGCACGCCGCATCTGCCCTAGGGCCTCGATGACTTAGGGCGGGGTGCCGAGCGAAAGCTCTGCGCTTTTGCGCCGGCGACGACGACGCTTGCGGGCACCGTTCTCTTCTTGAAGACGTCGTCGTGGACCTCCTCGCCGCGTCAGAGTTCCGGGTGAAGACCCTTGCCCGTGGGGCTAGGCAGCGACGACGCTCTGCGCCGTTCTCTCTCTTGGGGGCGTTGTCTAGGAGCTTAGGTATCCTAGGGTGTTGCGTGATTGTGCTCTATTCTCCCTGTGTTCTCCTTCGGTCTGCTTCGTGATCCAGGTAGCCTAGAATCAGCTTTGTAAGAGGGTCACCTCACCACCATGTATCATTCGGCCGTGTACCTTGTTTGGTTTGTGCCTTTATTTATAAAGGGGGGCGAAAGCCTGTTTCGAGGTACTATCAACCAGATCTGTTCACACACATACTTTAGTAACCAGCTCCATTGATCATCTGATCAGCTATGTCTTTTATTTCCTTTCTAATCTGCAGCAAGATTGCTGTCTCATTGTGTGTGGTCTAGTTAAGTACTTCCTCGCTAAAGAATTATAAGATCGTTTAGATCACTACTTTAGTAACAGAAGCTTTGAGTTAAAGGCCTAAAGCTGCATTAACAAACCGACATGTATGGTGGGTGCTTGAACACATCACATCAGCGTGGGATTTAATTATATGTTGCATTACGTATCCGATATCATATTAAGAGCATACATACACATCGACCAGTGCACGCGTGGCGTGATAGCGCAGAGTAAAAATGTTGATACTCTTGATCTCTCTACCTAACGGAGATCACTCTTGACATACGCACGGGGTACTTCGTTAATCAGTTAGGTAGAGTGATCTCTTGATCCCCTAGTGGAGTTAAAGAAGTGAAGAAGCTGCTGCTCTCCATCCAAGACTTCGAGGTGAAATGGGCTAGGCGCACGGCAAATGGTGCTTCTCACAGATTAGCCAAGGAAGATTGCTGTAATGAGAGTAAAATGCACTAGGGGTCATTGAACTTGCATCGATAGCTCATTTTGGTCATCGTACTTAATAATACGGTCAATACGGTCACTATATATGACTGTTGGTGATTATACGGTCACTGCCTCACCGTATGGCTTTGTATTTTTTTTCAAGTGACTGGTCAAACAATCCAAATGGTGCCTCATCAGCTCAGGTCCCACATGTCAGTGGGATATACAGAAATAAACAAAATAAACTAAAATTATGTTTGTTAGGCGAATCGACACAGGGACCTCTTGGTCCAACCCAGAAGCGCTAGAAAATTGAGCGCGCGCGGAAACCTTTGTGATGCAAAATTGGATCAACCTCTTATTATTTACTGTATTTCTATTACTAGTACAAAGCACGGACAGCACACACCCAGCACGCATGCACGTGCGCCCACAACACACAGGTGCAAGAACGCGCGCGCACACACTCACACACCGACACACGCGATTACTCTCCTATGCATGAGTATTTGACAAAAAACTACCACATTAGGGGTTACCGTCCCACAGAACTACCACATTAAAAAAGTGACTGATAACTACCAAAAAATTCTAATTTTGTGACTAAAAACTACCACATTTGAAAAATGACCGGTTTAGACGATTTAAACATGTTTATGACATACGGGACCCACCCGTCAGGGGTGACGTGGCGGCACGGTCGACCTTGTTTATTTTGACCGTTAAGTTGAGCGTTATGACAAGTGGGGCCCACACGGTATTCTTCTTCCTCCTCTCTGTATCTTCCATTGGCATTTTACCAAACACCTCCTGTGCATGGGAGGGAAGCGGGTCAACTCCGGTGACGCGCCCGCCGTGAAGACGCCCCGTCGCTCCTGACCGAGGAAGATGGTCCAGAGGACGCCACATCCTCGCGCGCCCAGGACGACAGCGAGGTGCGCGCCTCACCTGCCCGAGGTGCTTCGCCAAGGTGCTCGCACGTGCTGCAGGAGCTGCTCCTCGTGGTGCTCGCGCTGCTGGTGCTCGCGCACTGTGGCCGAGCCTCGTGGAGGGCGGGAGCCTCAATGTCTCGTTCCAGCGGAAGGGGAGGAGGGTGTTGCGGAGCTCTGGCTCACCCGCGGTCGTCGCAGGAGGCGAGAGGAGGCCGGAGCTGTGGTGCTGCTGCTTGCGGCCGCTGCTACTGCTCCTATGCTGGAGGATGTTGCGGTGGTCTTTTTGGAGGTGGCAGCGAAGGACACGGCTTCGACGGCCGAAACACGGTAGTGGCCACGGCCTTGGCGAGCACCCCGGACACCTCGACCTCCGCCGCGCTGTTGGACGCGGAGGGCATGGGGAACTTGACCGTGGCGTGCACAGAGGCGGAGAGGTGGGCCAGGTCATTCTCGGCGCGACGCAGGGACCGAACCGCGAATGCGAGCCTGTTGCCGCCTCGGCGCCGGAGTGCGGCCTGCGGCTCGGCGGCGAGGGGATGAGCGGGAGCTCGACGTGCGCGTCGAGGCGAGCGAGGCCCGTGGTGCTGTTGCTTGCAGCCGCTGCTACTGCTCCTTGCCGCTGATCACGAGCTCTAGCTCGAAGGGAGGCCGGCGAGGGCGGCAGCGGCAGGGCCTAGAGCTCGCAGCACCTCGGCTTCGCGTGCGGCTGCGCGGGCTTCTCCTCCGGCACCCTCTGGCATGGAAGGCCACCGGAGTGCAGGGCGGCAAAGGCCACCGGAGCATGAGGGGGCGACTGGGCGCCCACTGAAAGCAGCATAGGATGATGCACAGGAGGTGTTTGGTAAAATGCCAAAGGAAGATACAGAGAGGAGGAAGAAGAACGGCTGTGGGCCCCACCTGTCATAACGGTCAACTTAACGGTCAAACTAAACAGAGTTGACAGTGCCGCCACGTCACCCCTGACGGGTGGGTCCTGCATGTCATAAACGTGTTTAAATCGTCTAAACCGGTCATTTATCAAAAGTGGTAGTTTTTAGTCACAAAATTAGAAAAAATTTATACTTATCAGTCACTTTTTTGAATGTGGTAGTTCTGTGGGAACGGCAACCCTTAATGTGGTAGTTTTTTGTCAAATACTCCCTATGCATGCACATCACTTCTCGGTGTCTTGCTGATGGCGTAGCGGTCGACGGCCCCGGCGTCGACGCCAAGCGCGCGTGGTCGTGGGCTTACGTATCTCGCCTGTCGGGCGGCGGCTGCAGCCGAGCTGGTCGAAGGTAAGCCGTCGACGAGAGCGGATGCATGGATGATGCTCGGTGCGTCAAGACTCGCCCGACGTGTGTGCGCGTGTACTAGTGTGAGTATTGTGCTGGGTGTTCGTTGTGTGCATGCCTGCTGACTGCTGTGTGCTAGCGCGTGCGTGCGTACAATGTGTTCACGTCCTGTGTGCGTCGTGGGTAATTTATACGGAGTATTAAGTATCAACTAATTTTTTTACACAAAAAAGGTTGTGCGCTCAACCGGCTAGTTTACGTGATCGGCGGCGGCGAGCGAGAGATCCATGCTAACGTCCATAATTTTAGTTTAACCCACTCACATGCGGCGATTAACATAGGCAGAGAATACGATTTTTTTACCCCACTGACATACTGCCCCCGCACAGGCAGTGAGAGAACGCGAGTTGATGTGGCGCCACTTGGACTGTTTGACCGGTCAACCAGAAAAAATACGAAGCCATACGGTGGGGTAGTGACCGTATAATCACCAACAGTCGTATATAGTGATCGTATTGACCGTATTCTTAAGTACAATGACCAAAGTGAGCTATCGACGCAAGTTCAATGACCGCTAGCGCATTTTACTCTTGTAATGATCTATGCAAGACATGGCTTCATGTGCCTCCGGGTTGTATCACGGATGTTTTGTCCTCGGACATGTCCGAGGAACATGAATAAATATAAAAAATTCCAACTAAAAAAACAACATGGTCAGGCAACATGTAAGTAGGCCTCGAGTTCTCATCGTCGAGTTCAAAACCAAATACATTATCAAACTCTGCTTTATTCATCTTTAGGGAGTCCAATTTCAGTGATTCAATCCAAACAGCACCCATGCCATCTTCTCCAAACAAGAACTGAACAACAACACCCCGCGAACTCCGCACAGCACCATCATGTTTCACCATGATGTCCTCCATAGCCTTCACGAGCCTCCGCTGAATGCTGTCTCGGAGTTTTCACAGCAGTGGCAATCAAACCTTCTCTACTAACCATAGCATGGAAGAAAAACTCCTGTGGTGCCAGACCTCGAAGGTAAGAGTTCTGAACAAACCCACGACTTTCAGGGCCGTAGTCATCTTTCGTGAAGTGGGGTAATGTGCGATCAACAAAACCAAACGGAATCCGCTTGCCCTCAATTTTCTGCTGTCCGAGACAAGCAGTCATTTGTGAAATATTAATGAAACTGCCATTCGAGCCTGCAGTGACCATAGCTTTCAAATTGTTGCTCTCAGACAAACCCTTCTGAGCACTACTCCCAGCATCATCATAAGCCTTGCTGAGAATCTGATTTACTCGGTTTTCAAATGATTCCATCATTGTGAGTCCTGGCTCAGGTTCCAAGTTCTTCTCTTGTGCTTGCTTAATAAGCTCCTTCAGATCATTCTTAGCTGTTCCAATTGTCACATCAATCTTCTCCATAGTATCTGCATCTGCAATTGCATCTCCAATACCAATACTGAAACCATTTTGCAGAAGCCAGTAGTTGACCAGCGACTGTGTATTACCCAAGAACTTCAGTGCAGCATCTGGCCCTGCCTCTTCCCAAATAACACGAATGAGACTTCCAGTTGAGGTCCCGAGTGTTTTTTTGCAGAGTGTACCAGACAGAAGCTCTCCCTTCTCTATCCGGACCATAGTATCACCAGGAGTAATAAATCCACACTCTGTTTCAGCATGCCAGGCTGAGAAACTTATTAAATTGATTAGCTTGGGGATAATCAAGTTGAAAACTTGTTTGCCAGTCCAAATCGGCCTTGGTTTCAAAATGGCAGGGGCAGGGACCTTCCCATCAAAATCTTCCCACCACATTAACATGTTCATAAATACATCCTTTTCAATAAGAGTGTCCCTTTTGGTGATTTTTCGACACCCAAGAAGTGTGTCCTGGACAATACCCATAGCAGGTATATTCGCTTGAGGTGAGACAATGCATTTTGACACCATCATCAACTCTAAAACTACAGCTGTGGTCTCAAATGACTGAGGAACATGCATATTCATTTCATCCGCATCAAAATCTGCATTGTACGGTGATGTGACAGACAAGTTCAGGCGGAAAGTTGAGCAGGGCATAATTTTAACACGATGCCCCATGATAGGCATTTTATGAGGGCTTGGTTGCCGGTTGAAAAGAACAAAATCTCCATCATTGAGGTGTCTTTCCACCTTGTAACCCAGCTCCAAATGCTGATCACTACTTTTCTTCACATAGCGAAGATCCAGCCTCTGACCATCTTCCCTGATAATGTACTTTGCACCTGTCTTCCCTGGGGGAGGGTGAGGCCCATATTCTACTAGCTCTTTCAACCTCTCGATGTTATATGGAGTGACAGTTTCTGGGTATGTCAGATTCAAAGAAACACTCCATGGTACCCCCAATTGATCAATGTTGATGTTTGGATCTGGTGTGACGACAGTACGAGCTGAGAAATCAACACGCTTCCCCATTAAGTTTCCTCTAATCCAACCTTCTTTTGCTTTCAGCCTGCTGCAAATTGATTTTATAGGCCTTCCAGAATGCTGATTTGCCCTTGGTTGTCCAGGAAGATCATTGCCGAAGTACGTTGCAATGTGAAACTGCAACAGCTGAGCGAACTCTGTTATAATGTGAGTTGGGGCTCCATTTCTCTCTTGCCTCCTCAAATTCTCATTATGTCGAATTATCATCGCTAATTGATGAGTCAAATCATCCTCAGTTCTGGAGGAAGTATCCACCGTGACAGATGGTCTCACAGGCGGTGGAGGAATCGGAAGAACTTGCAGTATCATCCAATCAGGACGAGCGCATTTAGGATTCAGGCCCAACAAAAGACAGTCCTCATCACTTATATGCTTGAGAACATTAAGGACCCTCTCAGCACAGAGAATTTGCTTTCGCTCCACTAGTTCAGGGAGTTGATCTTGATCATCAGTTTTCTTCTTTGTTGCTTCAAACTCCGCAACCATCTTCATACCATCAACTGTGATACTTGGCTGCTGAGCACCACAACCACCTCTTTTCTTTACTGGCTCATCAGTGTCCTGCTGATCTTGAACCTCAAGTTCATCACTCCCAGCACAAGTCTTTTTGCTCTTGCAAGCATCATATATTCTTCTTAATCTATTTTTTGGGTTACTGATTTTCAGAGCCTGCTTGAACTTGGTATCCTCCTCATCTGCCAGGATCTTGGAACAGTTGAAGCACACACATCGCATTATGGAGAGTACAGTCTTGATGAAGCCGATGTGGAACATTGGCTTTGCAAGCTCAAGGTGGCCAAAGTGGCCCGGGCACTCAGCCATCCCAGCCATACATGTATCACACTTGATCTTCTCGTCAATAGTACCCAAACGAGGGTCACTCAAACCCCCAGGCTTCGCCTTTCCCCTCTCCATGGTCTCTGCGTGCTCTATCACCGCCACTGACATTTGCCTCTACAAGGAAGCAAAGCAACACAAAATCTATCAGATTCGATCCTACATCCACAATGCTACACATTTCTTTGGGCGCTCCGTATGGACCAGTTAAGGAGACACTCCTCCCACCATCAGTACAACGGTCAATGGTCATTTGAACCAAATAAATCATAATACTAAATCCTCTCAAATCCATCTTATTAGAAACACTCTGCAAATCAATAGTGTAAGACCAGCAACCAGATGCGTGTAGCCTTATTCAAACTTCTATTGAACTGAATATGACCCGATCGAAAGCATTGTAAAATATAGAAACACTCTGCAAATCTATAGTGTAAGGCCAGCAACCGTGTGTAGCCTTATTCAAACTTGTATTGAACTGAACATGACCCAATAGAAAGCACTGTAAAATCATGTGTAATAATACACAAACTGTGCAAACTGCTAAGCACAACCAAACTGCCAAGCTGATAGTACCTCACAAGTAATGAGAACATTGCCATTTTGCTAGATCGGTCAAAACTTTGATGTACATGTAATACAACTGCGAAGTCAACTTGACCAAATATCCCACTTCAGTAGTATTACAGGGAGCACAACTTCTAACTCAAACCGAACTAGGGACTTACAACCAAGCATTCTTCTTCTCAAAGTTTAACTAGTTCCCCAAGTTAGCAAAACACTCATATCACTGTGTCAGAACCTTTGGTAAGTTGCAATGTATCAGCTTCAACATCTATTTGTCAGATCAAACTCGGCCAGTTCGCTACCCAACCAACACCACAGACTGAAGCTAACAAACAACCAGCACCCCAATAACAGTTCATCCATCCATCCAGAATTTAAAATTAGCCAAGCGCCCACACAAGCTCGAGCTCCAAGTTCAGCCAGAGAGAAGCGAAACTAAACAGAGGCGGAGGCGGTGGGGGAGGCGAGGTATTACGATTTCATCCGGGCTGAGGATGCCGAACTGCATGAGCTGCACCTTGGCCACCTCGGCCGGCGAGTACGGGAATCTCGCGTCCATTTCGCCCCCACGGCGCCGGCGCTGCCGCCCCCGCCGCTCTAAGCTTCGGCGGTGCGGCGAGTCGCTGTCTGGAGCACGCTCAGCTTTTTGGCGGCCAAAATCGATCTCGAATGGGATCGATCCGACCGGGGTCTCCGCCTCCTCCGCGAGATGGGAGGGGAAATGGGATCGGATTCGGGAGAGAGTGCGTGAGAAAGCCACCTTGCGCTTTTGATCGACGATCGCCCATGGAGCCCTTTTTTTGTTCCCTATATCTTATCCTGTACACTTTGTTTAATTTTGCTACCAACTGATTTCTTTGGACCTAACTAGGTGTTCCTACGAATTGATTTCTATCAGAGTTAATTACACTGTTAGTACAGAAAACTTGCATGGTGCGTACAAATTCATAGTACTACATAAAGTTATAAAAGACACAAATTAGCCCTATAACTTGTGTTTGAGGTACATTTACATACATTTTCGTTAGTGGCTGTTAACTCTCGATTAATTTTTGCCTACGTGGCATGCCAGCGAGGCCGGGCCCGCACTCTCTTATTTGTGGGTCTCACCTGTAAGTGGCAAAAGAAGAATAAATAGAAAAATAAAACTGTGCAGCAACTGCAACTAACTTTGAGATCACTTCCAGAGCTTTTCGTTTCTTCTCCTATAATTTTGCAAACCGAGCCGACTAGCCTTTCGGTTCAGATTTTTACCGGTCAGACCGCCGGTCTACTGGTCAATCAACTTGTTTTTAGGCACTACATAAAAAGAGATCAAATACCACCAGTTTCTATAATTATTTTCTTTTTAGAAAATATTTTCTAGAAATAGATTTTTTTAGACAATAACATGATATCTTGGGTGTGATGGTTATTGGGCCAAACCTGAAGGCGATTACTGTAACGACCTAGGATCGAATCAAAATCCATGCGGATTAATTTTTATTATAATTTATCGATGCGCGTATGGCTCATTGGACGGCCTGGGTTTTACCCCGGTTTATAAAAAAAGAGTCTATTCAGGCGGTTCAAACTTGTTCGATAGCATAGTACAAAGAAATGAATTCTTGAACGTAGCTAAGCCAATTCTGCCTGTTCAAGTAATAGAATGTGGAAATGTTTTGTTCCATATTAGTTCTCGTTTCCTAAGATATATAAACATGTGTATCTCAATGCAACTAAGGAACAAAAAGTGGTGCACTTGCTAGTGCAACACCCCCGAACCGGGAGCTCTTGTGTTCAAGTTATGCCACCGTGCTGCGTTATTTTTTCTTTCTCTTTCTCACTTATAGGTGGGACCCACAAATAAGAGAGTGTGGGCCCGGCCTCGCTGGCAGGCGTGCCACGTAGGCAAAGTTAGCAGAGAGTTAACAGTCACTGACGGAGATGTATGTAAATATACCTCAAACACAAGTTGTAGAGCTAATTTGTGTCATTTTTCAACTTTATGTATGAATTTGTACGCGTCGTGCAAGTTTGTGTACTAATAGCATAATTAACTCTTTTTGTCAAGGGCATCTCCAACGCCAGGCACAGATCCGCACACCAGGTTAATTTCCTACTCGTTTAGGGAAAGGCAATCGTAGTTTATTAAACTTATGTTAAATAATGATTACATCGTTTGCAAGCACTTCAAGCATCCAGCTCGGAGAATCGTCAATCCAACTACAAGAAAGCTTATTTAAATACAGTTGGCTAAATCTCAGTCGACAAAGACTTGGTTATGTCTCATATGATGTTATGCCTATTAGCTAGATGTGTCAAGAAAAATTGTTTGGATTTTTATTTTTTATTTCTTATATGTAATGTCACTTGAGAGCCTCTCGAATCAAATCTAACTGCCTGCGCCTCGGCGAGTCGAGCGGCGGTTGATCCGCTCTTTTCGGTGGCGTCCCTGTGTGCCCTCCCTTCGCCGCCGCCAGTCGGTGTCATCGGGCTTGCCCGGGCGGCTGACGGCAGCGGCAGGGTTCCGCTCCCGTGGATTTTTGGGCAACGTTTGACGAGGTGTAGATGGCGGCTAGAGGTTGTGAAGGTTGATGTTACGGCAGCGGCTCCGGCGCTCCACGTATCTGGCGGAAGCATGGCTTGGGATGGCTAGATCAGCACCATGTGCGCTCGTGACGCAGTCATCTTCATCCATAGGATCACGGGAGCATGAAACGCATCTGTTGCTCCTCTGCGTCTTGTGTTGTGACTTCCTCCGATGCATCCAACATGGGAGCACACCCATGCTAGGGCCGCTGCTCCACGGGTTCATCTTTGGCGTTGGTGTGTAGTGCTCATGGTGGTCCTCCGCTCAGGCTCGGCCATGAATCTGGTCTGCATGCTGCTGTGTGGTGTGGGTTGGTCCGGTTACCTGAAGAGGTTCAACCTGGATGATTTGCGTCAATAGGCGAGGACGGCGGAGCTAGTGGCAGCTCATGGAGTTGTGTCTGATATAGATCAGTAACCAAGCTGCTACTTGTGAGGATGGTCTATGCCTTCAGAGTGTCCCCATCCCAGGATTTTGGTGGTGCTGATAGTCCTTCTTCCCCGTCAAACACTTCGTCGGATGGTGGCGAGAGAAATTCTTCTCTCGTTTTGTCAGCTTACTCATACTGGCATGGTCATCCCTCGCCGAAAGGATCGTGCGCATATCCAACTATTGGGATCGAGGAAAGTTGAGGAGACAACATAGGGCGACTTCGATTGGGTGGTACTTCTCCAGTACCTAGTCTCGAGCCTCGTGGTGAAAACCATAGGTTTGACCCTAGTTGGTCATATCTTGCAATGGCGGCGTTCTTTTGCATCGTTACCGTGATGAGAGCATTGCTCAGAAGTGGATCGGACATGGTATTCAAAGCGAAAACCCATGATCTAACCTCGGTGGTTGGGTCCGGTGATGGCGGTGCTTCAATGTTGTTCCCTTCATGAAGGCGACGCTTTTGGAGAGCCTTTCTCGGAGTCCTTGGTTGTCAAGATATGGTTGGCGCCGGTAGTTACTGTTGTATATTGCCAATAATTGTTTTCAATTCTTTGGTTTTTTTCTTCCTCCACCTAGGCATAGCGTCAGTCTTTTATGACTTTGCTCTTTGCCGACGTGATCATTTGGGTGTGTGTGTGTTATTTTTGTTGTGTGCATTCTAGTTATGTAGAGGCCGGGTATGCACTCATTATGATTGTATCCCTCGATGCTGCATTTAGTAAGTAAGAAACACCCTTGGAAAATGTGATGTCACTTGACTGAGACTTGGTTAAGTCTCAGTTGAATGAGACCTAGCCACACTCATTTAAATAAATATACTTAGCTTGCTCATGAGAGACGTGCCATTTGACCAGTCCGACAACGCGGACCCTCGTACCCCTCGATCGCCCCTTTCTAGGGCGATGCGAGGGCAACTCCTCTACCTACAACCGCCTCCGCCCTTCCTCTGCCCCACCCGCCGCCGCTGGAGGATGCCGCCCGGTGAAGCTCGCGTGGCTGACGGTGGCGGCGGGGCCCATCTCTCCCCCCCCCTTTCTCTGTGGGTGACAGGACCTGGTGGTGGCCGGCAACGTCTCGGTTAGATGCGCATCTGGGCGTACAACGGCGGGACTCGTGTTGGGGAACGTAGTAATTCAAAAAAATTCCTACGATCAGGCAAGATCTATCTAGGAGAACCATAACAGTGAGTGGGGAGAGTGTGTCTACGTACCGGATGTACGGCACCTCCGTGTTCAGCACACGTTCAGCACGATGACGTCCCTCGAGCTCTTGATCCAGTTGAGGACGAGGGAGAGTTTCGTCGGCACGACGGCGTGGCGACGGTGATGATGAATTTAGCGGCGCAGGGCTTCGCCTAAGCACTACGACGATATGACCGAGGTGTTAAACTGTGGAGGGGGGCACCGCACACGGCTAAGAGAAGACTTGTTGTGCCTTTGGGGTTCCCCCCTCCCCCGTATATAAAGGGGGGGGGGAAGGAGGCGGCCGGCCTAGGGGGGCGCCAAAGAGGGGAGTCCAACTAGGACTCCCAATCCTATTTGTACTCCCTTTCCTTTGCTGGAGAGGGGGAAAGAGGGAATGAGAGGAGGGGAAGAGGGAAAGGGGGCCGCGCCCCCTCCCCTTCCTATTCGGACTCCCCTTGGGGGGGGGGGCGCCTCCCTTGTGGGCTGTCCCCTCTTCTCTCCCATGGCCCATGAGGCCCATGATTTCCCCCGGGGGGTTCCGGTAACCCGTCGGTACTCCGAAAAAATGCCCGAACCACTCGGAACCATTCCGATGTCCGAATGCAACCTTCCAATATATGATTTTTTACCTCTCGACCATTTCGAGACTCCTCGTCGTGTCTGTGATCTCATCCGGGACTCCAAACAATATTCGGTCATCAAATCACATAACTCATAATACAAATCGTCATCGAACATTAAGCGTGCGGACCCTACGGGTTCGAGAACTATGTAGACATGACCGAGACACATCTTAGGTCAATAACCAATAGCGGAACCTGGATGATCATATTGGCTCTGATAGTCTCCAACGTATCTTTAATTTTTTATTGTTCCATGCTATTATATTATCTGTTTTGGATGTTTAATGGGCTTTACTAAGCACTTTTATATTATTATTGGGACTAACCTATTAATCGAAGGCCTAGTGCAAATTGTTGTTTTTTTGTCCTATTTCAGTGTTTCGCAGAAAAGGAATATCAAACGGAGTCCAAACGGAATGAAACCTTCGGGAGAGTTATTTTTGGAACAAACGTGATCCAGAGGACTTGGAGTGGACGTCAAGAAAGAATCGAGGAGGCCACGAGGCAGGGAGGTGCGCCTGCCCCCTAGGCGCGCCCCCACCCTCGTGGGCCCCTCGCAGCTCCACCGACCTACTTCTTCCTCCTATATATACCCATATACCCCAAAAACATCCCGGAGCACCACGAAACCCTATTTCCACCGCCGCAACCTTCTGTACCCGTGAGATCCCATCTTGGGGCCTTTTCCAGCGCTCCGCCGGAGGGGGAATCGATCACGGAGGGCTTCTACATCAACAACATAGCCTCTCCGATGATGTGTGAGTAGTTTACCTCAGACCTTCGGGTCCATAGTTATTAGCTAGATGGCTTCTTCTCTCTCTTTGTATCTCAATACAAAGTTCTCCTCGATCTTCTTGGATATCTATTCGATGTAATTCTTTTTGCGGTGCATTTGTCGAGATCCGATGAATTGTGGGTTTATGATCAAGGTTATCTATGAACAATATTTGAATCTCCTCTGAATTCTTTTATGTATGATTTTTTATCTTTGCAAGTCTCTTCGAATTATCATTTTGGTTTGGCCTACTAGATTGATCTTTCTTGCAATGGGAGAAGTGCTTAGCTTTGGGTTCAATCTTGCGGTGTCCTTTCCCAGTGACAGCAGAGGCAGCAAGGCACGTATTGTATTGTTGCCATCGAGGATAAAAAGATGGGGTTTATATCATATTGCTTGAGTTTATCCCTCTACATCATGTCATCTTGCTTAATGCGTTACTCTGTTCTTATGAACTTAATACTCTAGATGCATGCTGGATAGCGGTCGATGTGTGGAGTAATAGTAGTAAATGCAGAATCGTTTCGGTCTACTTGTCGTGGACGTGATGCCTATATACATGATCATACCTAGATATTCTCATAACTATGCACTTTTCTATCAATTGCTCGACAGTAATTTGTTCACCCACCGTAATACTTATGCTATCTTGAGAGAAGCCACTAGTGAAACCTATGGTCCCCGGGTCTATTTTCCATCATATTAATCTCCCGTCAACTATCTATTTCTGTCGCCATTTGTTTTGCAATCTTTACTTTCAATCTATATCATAAAAATTACCAAAAATATTTATCTTATTATCTCTATCAGACCTCAATTTTGCAAGTGGCCGTGAAGGGATTGACAACCCCTTTATCGCGTTGGTTGCAAGGTTCTTATTTGTTTGTGTAGGTACGAGTCGGCTTGCGTGTAGTCTCCTACTGGATTGATACCTTGGTTTGCAAAAACTGAGGGAAATACTTACGCTACTTTGCTGCATCACCCTTTCCTCTTCATGGGAAAACCAACGCAGTGCTCAAGAGGTAGCAAGAAGGATTTCTGGTGCCATTGCTGGGGAGTCTACACACAAGTCAAGACATACCAAGTACCCATCACAAACTCTTATCCCTCGCATTACATTATTTGCCATTTGCCTCTCGTTTTCCTCTCCCCCACTTCACCCTTGCCGTTTTATTCACCCTCTCTTTCCGTTCGCCTCTTTTTCCGCTTGCTTCTTGTTTGCTTGTGTGTTGGATTGCTTGCTTGTCACAATGGATCAAGATAATACTAAATCGTGTGACTTTTCCAATACCAACAACAATGATTTTCTTAGCACCCCGATTGCTCCTATTACCGATGCTGAATCTTGTGAAATCAATGCTGCCTTGTTGAATCTTGTCATGAAAGATCAATTCGCCGGCCTTCCTAGTGAAGATGCCGTGACCCATCTAAACAGCTTTGTTGATTTGTGTGATATGCAAAAGAAGAAAGATGTGGATAATGATATTGTTAAATTGAAGCTATTTCCTTTTTCGCTTAGAGATCATGCTAAAACTTGGTTTTCGTCTTTGCCTAAAAATAGTATTGATTCTTGGAATAAGTGCAAAGATGCTTTTATCTCTAAGTATTTTTCTCCAGCTAAGATCATCTCTCTTAGAAATGATATTATGAATTTTATGCAACTTGATCATGAACATGTTGCACAAGCTTGGGAGAGGATGAAATTAATGATACGTAATTGCCCTACACATGGTTTGAATTTATGGATGATTATACAAAAATTAAGCCGGATTGAATTTTGCTTCTAGAAATCTTTTAGATTCGGCCGCGGGAGGCACTTTAATGGAAATCACTTTAGGAGAAGCTACTAAACTCCTAGATAATATTATGGTTAATTATTCTCAATGGCACACTAAAAGATCTACCAGTAAAAAGGTGCATGCAATTGAAGAGATTAATGTTTTGAGTGGAAAGATGGATGAACTTATGAAATTGTTTGCTAATAAGAGTGTTTCTTTTGATCCCAATGATATGCCTTTGTCTACTTTGATTGAGAATAATAATGAATCTATGGATGTGAATTTTGTTGGTAGGAACAATTTTGGTAACAACGCTTATAGAGGAAACTTTAATCCTAGGTCATATCCTAGTAATTCCTCTAATAATTGTGGTATTTCCTACAACAACTCTTATAGAAATTTTAATAAGATGCCCTCTGATTTTGAGACTACTGTTAAAGAATTTATGATTTCCCAAAAGAATTTCAATGCTTTGCTTGAAGAAAAATTGCCTAAGATTGATGAGTTGGCTATGAACGTGGATAGAATTTCTCTTGATGTTGATTCTTTGAAACTTAGATCTATTCCACCTAAGCATGATATCAATGAGTCTCTCAAAGCTATGAGAATTTCCATTGATGAGTGCAAAGAAAGAATCGCTAGGATGCGTGCTAAAAAAGATTGCTTTGTGAAAGCGTGTTCTTCTAGTTTGCATGATAATAAGGATGAAGATCTAAAAGTGATTGATGTGTCTCCTATTAAACATTTGTTTTGCAATATGAATCTTGATAATGATGGGACTGGAGATGAGTCAACTTTAGTTAAAAGGCGTCCCAATGATTCGGAGTTTTTAGATCTTGATGCAAAAATTAGTAAAAGTGGGATTGCAGAGGTCAAAACTTTACATAGTAATGAACCCACTATTTTGGATTTCAAGGAATTTAATTATGATAATTGTTCTTTAATAGATTGTATTTCCTTGTTGCAATCCGTGCTAAATTCTCCGCATGCTTATAGTCAAAATAAGGCTTTTACCAAACATATCGTTGATGCTTTAATGCAATCCTATGAAGAAAAACTTGAATTAGAAGTTTCTATCCCTAGAAAACTTTATGATGAGTGGGAACCTACTATTAAAATTAAAATTAAAGATCATGAATGCTATGCTTTGTGTGATTTGGGTGCTAGTGTTTCCACGATTCCAAAAACTTTGTGTGATGTGTTAGGTTTCCGTGAATTTGATGATTGTTCTTTAAACTTGCACCTTGCGGATTCCACCATTAAGAAACCTATGGGAAGAATTAATGGATGTATTATTGTCTCAAATAGGAATTATGTGCCCATAGATTTCATTGTCCTTGATATAGATTGCAATCCTTCATGTCCTATTATTCTTGGTAGACCTTTCCTTAGAACGATTGGTGCAATTATTGATATGAAAGAAGGAAATATTAGATTCCAATTTCCGTTAAGGAAAGGCATGGAACACTTTCCTAGAAAGAAAATAAAATTACCTTATGAATCTGTTATGAGAGCCACTTATGGATTGCATGCCAAAGATGATAATACCTAGATCTATCCTTGCCTTTATGCCTAGCTAGGGGCGTTAAACGATAGCGCTTGTTGGGAGACAACCCAATTTTATTTTATTTCTTGCTTTTTGGTTCTGTTTAGTAATAAATCTTTGATCTAGCCTCTGGTTAGATGTGTTTTCATGTTTTAATTAGTGTTTGTGACAAGTAGAACCTTTGGGAAGACTTGGGTGAAGTCTTTTTGATCTTGCTGTAAAAAACAGAAACTTTAGCGCTCACGAGATCAGCCACAACTTTTTACTGGAGAGTGCTATTTAGTTGATTATTTTTGGAGATGATTAATAGATAAATTCATCACGTCCAGAAATTTATTTCAGAATTTTTTGGAGTTCCATATACGTTTGATACAGATTACTGCAGATTGTTCTGTTTTTGACAGATTCTGTTTTTCGTGTGTTGTTTGCTTATTTTGATGAATCTATGGCTAGTATCGGAGGTTATGAACCATAGAGAAGTTGGAATACAGTAGGTTTAACACCAATATAAATAAAGAATGAGTTCATTACAGTACCTTAAGGTGGTGGTTTGTTTTCTTTCACTAACGGAGCTCATGAGATTTTCTGTTAAGTTTTGTGTTGTGAAGTTTTCAAGTTTTTGGGTAAAGATTTGATGGATTATGGAGCAAGGAGTGGCAAGAGCCTAAGCTTGGGGATGCCCAAGGCACCCCAAGGTAAAATTCAAGGACAACAAAAATCCTAAGCTTGGGGATGCCCCGGAAGGCATCCCCTCTTTTGTCTTCGTCCATCGGTAACTTTACTTGATGCTATATTTTTATTCACCACATGATATGTGTTTTGCTTGGAGTGTCTTGTATGATTTGAGTCTTTGCTTTTTAGTTCACCACAATCATGCTTGCTGTACACACCTTTTGGGAGAGACACACATTAATCGGAATTTATTAGAATACTCTATGTGCTTCACTTATATCTTTTGAGCTATATAATTTTGCTCTAGTGCTTCACTTATATCTTTTAGAGCATGGTGGTGGCTTTATTTTATAGAAATTATTGATCTCTCATGCTTCACTTATATTATTTTGAGAGTCCTATAGAACAGCATGGTAGTTTGCTTTGGCTATAAAATTAGTCCTAATATGATGAACATCCAAGATGGGTATAATAAAAACTATCATATAAGAGTGCATTGAATACTATGAGAAGTTTGATACTTGATGATTGTTTTGAGATATGAAGATGGTGATATTAGAGTCATGCTAGTTGAGTAGTTGTGAATTTGAGAAATACTTGTTCTAAAGTTTGTGATTCCCATAGCATGCACGTATGGTGAACCGTTATGTGATGAAGTTGGAGCATGATTTATTTATTGATTGTCTTCCTTATGAGTGGCGGTCGGGGACGAGCGATGGTCTTTTCCTACCAATCTATCCCCCTAGGAGCATGCGCGTAGTACTTCGTTTCGATAACTTATAGATTTTTGCAATAAGTATGTGAGTTCTTTATGACTAATATTGAGTCCATGGAATATACGCACTCTCACCCTTCCACCATTGCTAGCCTCTCTAATACCGCGCACCTTTCGCCGGTATCGTACACCCACCATATACCTTCCTCAAAACAGCCACCATACCTACCTATTATGGCATTTCCATAGCCATTCCAAGATATATTGCCATGCAACTTACCACCGTTCCGTTCGTTATGACACGCTCCATCATTGTCATATTGCTTTGCATGATCATGTAGTTGACATCGTATTTGTGGCAAAGCCACCTTTATAATTCTTTCATACATGTCACTCTTGATTCATTGCATATCCCGGTACACCGCCGGAGGCATTCACATAGTCATATTTTGTTCCAAGTATTGAGTTGTAATCTTTGAGTTGTAAGTAAATAAAAGTGTGATGATCATCATTATTAGAGCATTGTCCCAAGTGAGGAAAGGATGATGGAGACTATGGTTCCCCCACAAGTCGGGATGAGACTCCGGACGAAAAGAAAAAAAAGAGAAAAAAAGAGGCCATAAAAAAGAGAAAAAGGCCCAAATAAAAAAAAGAGAGAAAAAGAGAGAAGGGACAGTGTTACTATCCTTTTACCACACATGTGCTTCAAAGTAGCACCATGATCTTTTTTTGAAAGATGAACGACAGTGGGAGAGGCTCCCACTGACTTTGTATTACTCACAAAGGAACAGTTACATATGCATTACAAAGGGTTTTTGTGGCCCCCAGGCCATGCAAGCTAGCTACAACCCTAGTGACCCAAATTTACAATGTAACTAGACAGGAAGGGGCGAAGTTCCTCTCTGCAGTTATGTGTTAGCAACTCCAAGAGATGCTTGAATCTAGCCAGCCATGCTCCGAAGGAATGTTGAATCCCTCTGAAGTGTTGGTTGTTTCTCTCCATCCATAGACTCCAAGCAGCCAAAAGAAATATATCCATGAAAAGAGGTTGCCTCCAGTTATCCCTACCCCCACGCAGCAAAGCCAATCTGTTGGCACCTATCGGCCACGCCAATCCAACTTTACTCCAGCAGTGTTGACTAAAGGGGCAATTGAAGAACAGATGTTCCACAGTTTCCTCGGGAGGGTTTTGACAGAACATGCATGTGTAGTTGCCCCCCGCGACAGCAAAATGTCTGCGTTTGAGCATATTCCTGGTATTCAGACGATCAACTAGGAGTAGCCACCCGAACATCTTGAATTTGATCGGGCTCTTGGCTTTCCAGAGCCAACCGAACACCTCATCTGCCCCAACCTGCTTGTAGCAGTGATTATAGAATTTCTTGGACGAGAAACGCCCGAGCGTGCATTCCCAAATGTCACAACGGTCGTTGGCCACACGAATTTGTGTCGACCCCTGCTGGATCTCTTTGATTTCCTCTCTCGCCTGGATCGAGAGAGGTAAACTAAAGATCATGGCTGGGTCAGTTGCAGTAAGAACCTTAGCAATGGAGTCATCTTCATTCAAGCAAAATGAGAAAGCCCGTGGGTACATGTCCATGAGTGGGGAATCCTGACTACTATCAAACCAAACATATTTCCAAAATAAAGAGCTAGAGCCATCCCTCGGGGTGACTTTGGTGATCCCCTGGAAGACCCCATTGAGTTGCATCACGTCCTTCCACCAGAAAGAGCCCACTGCATCAGTTGCATGCGGTATTTTGTTTCTGTAGTAAGCGTCCCAAACCAGCTCCACCCAGGGGACATCTTCATGATTATAGAATTTGAATAGATGTTTCAGGAGAAGGGCAACATTCTGTGTTTTGATATCAATAACACCAAGGCCTCCGCAGCGTTTTGGGCGGCAGACAAGTTCCCAGGCCGCAAGGGAGTTGTTCTTGACCCCATCATCAGAATTTTTTGCCCAGAGGCAATATCTGCGCAGTTTGTCCAGATGCTCGATCACTTTTGGGTGCAATTTGATTGTGCACATTACATATATCAACATCGAAGTCACAATAGAATTGACCAAAGTCAGTTTGGCCCCGGATGACATCAGCGACAACGCAGTGGACGTCTTCCTCTCGACTGCATGTACTAGCGGCATGAGATCAAGAACACTTGGCCTCGTCATCCCCATTGGGAGGCCGAGGTAGGTGAAAGGCATGGAACCAACAGAACAGCCAAAAACCCCAGCCAATTCAGAAGCACGCTGGTGATCAATGTTAATGGGTATAAGAGTTGATTTATGGAAATTGATCTTCAGCCCAACCGAAACAGCATAATCCTCCAAGATAGTTTTCATACGGGCGGCCTGTTCAGGACATGCCTGCATAACCAAAATCGTGTCGTCAGCGTATTGAACAACGGGGAAGTCACCCGCACTGTCACGAGGGAGGGGAAGCTCAACTAGTCCTCTAGCGAAAGCATCATTAATTGCTGCTTGGAGAAGGTCAGCCGCAAGGACAAAGATCAACGGTGAGAGAGGGTCACCCTGTCGCACACCACATTTACAATTAAATTTCCGGCCAGGAACTCCATTAAGGAGTACAGAAGAAACCCCCGAGCCAAAGATCGTTTTCATCCATCCGAGCCATTTGTCATCAAAACCCATGTGCTTCATGATCTCCATCATGGGGGCGTGCTCAATCGTGTCAAACGCCTTAGCAAAGTCTAACTTGAGGAGGATAATTTCCCGCGCTGAGGTATGGCATTGATGGATGTATTCAAACGACCACGCCAGGCAATCTTGGATTGTCCTCCCTTTGATGAAACCGTACTGGTTTTTGTGGATGATTTTGAGGATGACTTTCTGCAGCCGGTTAGCCAAGATCTTTGTGATGATTTTCAGACAACAATTCAGTAAAGTAATTGGTCTATAATCATTTGCAGTTTCTGGAGAAGAGATCTTAGGGATCAAGGTGATGTACCCCTCACTAATGCTGGTGATATCTAGCCCTCCAGCATGAAAGGCATGGCACAGCTTATAGAAATCCGACTTGATGATCTGCCAGCAGCTCTTAAGGAAACAACCATTAAAACCATCAGGGCCCGGAGCCCTGTCACTCGGCATTTCCTTAATTACAGTATAGATCTCTTCATTGGAAAAGGGTGCCGACAATTGATCCAGTCCCTCGATCGGACGAATGATTCTAGAAAGATCAAAACGCATGTTAGTGGGTTTAGAAGAACCCAAACGTTCCTTATAGGTTTTGAACAGCACCCCTTCCTTGCCAACGTGGTCATGGATTTCCACAGCATCATCACGAAGCATGGCAATAGAATTGTGTCTATATCTCTCAGTGGCCAGAGATTGAAAGAGCTTGGTGTTTTCATCAGCAAATCTGAAATACCTGATCGTGCATCTTTTCCTCGAGTACTCGTTCTGAAACTTGAGCAGTGTCTGCAAGTGAGATTTCAAAATCCTCCTAAAGTTTGACTCCTGGATAAATAGAGGTCTTTTGTCCTCGAGATTATCCATCATAACTAAAGATTCATTACTGTTCTAGATCATAATTTTTAGCTTTGAGATACCTCTGCTCCATCTCTTGAGATCATATCTCAGAGTTTTCAGATTTTTACAAATGCAGGCAGCAGCGTTCGGGGCATGGCATGCCTTGGACCAAGAGGCGGCAACCACATCAGTAAACCCAACATGGTTAACCCAAAAATTCTCAAAGCGGAAGAGCTTGGACTTGGGGATATTAGATTCAATTGCAACCACACACAGAATATGATCAGACACCGGTTTCCCCAATGGCAGGACCATCGTGTTTGGGAAGGAGGTAGTCCAACAAGAGGAAGAAAAGAACCAATCGAGCTGTTCGAGCAGGGGGTCGTCTTGCATGTTGCTCCAGGTATATGCTCTGCCCTTCACAGGTAACTCCATCAGAGACTGCGCTCGAATGATTTCATTAAACAGCAACATGTCCGCAGCGTCGCCCCCAGGCTTGTTTCTATTATTCGTAGAACGAATAAAATTGAAATCTCGAAGGATCAACCAATTTTCATCATCAGGTATATTTAGGTCAAATAACCAGTTAGTAAAATCCACCCGACGCTGACCAGAGCATGGACCATAGACATTGATCAATTTCCAAGAATCACTAGACTGAGTAGCAACAAAAGAGACACCCACAGCAAACAAGTCAACATACCAAGGCGTGCCCACAAACATAGAACTATTCCATATTATAATAAGACCACCAGAGGCACCCACTGATGGTGCAAACACAAATTTATCAAAACGCTTAGGGCAGAAAGTTTTAATAAACGCCAGATCAAAAGATTCACGCTTAGTTTCCTGGATACATAGCACAGAACAACCGCTAGTATCAATAGCATTCCTAAGAGCCAAAGTCTTAGCATCAGAGTTGATGCCCCTGATGTTCCACGACAGTACATTCCATGACTTATTCATGAGCGAGCGAAAATTCAGTCGCCAGCTCCAGTGGACGAGCGCTGATCATCCAGCAGCTTCTCGGGAGAAAGAACATCCTGCGCAATCCCGCAAGGGCTACCCATCTGTTGAAGATCTTCAATCGACGTAGGAGGGGGACAAGCACCAGTCATAACCTGCACGGGGGCAGCAGCCAAAGAAACAGCTGTGATAAAAGAGGTCTCGCGTGGTTTCACCCGTGACTTAGAGCGCTTGGTGTCAGAGACATGATTGATCTTGAAGCCATCATACTTGTTAGATCGAGTGCTTCTTCTGACAGTGGTTGTGTCTAGAGGCACTAGCACATTGCGGGGCTGAGGATCATTATAAAGAGAAGCAGAAGCAATCACCTGAAGAGCAGTATCTTGATTTGACAGGGGCACTGACTGTAACTCTGCATCTTCAGAAACAAATCGTGAGATGGCCTTGAGACCAGGAGAGCGAGCCGCCATCTCCCAATCAGTATCTATCACTTCAGACCTGGGCTCAACAGACTCCTGCAGCAGAGACGAGGGTATGATAACAGCCCCCAACTGAAAGGTTGAGCTGAACACCATTGACATAACATCACGCTCTCGGACCATGCCTTCAAGCCAGGCAGCCACAGCAGCATTCAGTTGGTTCTGGAGAAACTTGAACGGATTAAGAGGTAACATAACAGCCTCAGATTGCTGAAAGGTGAGGGCCAGCGTATATATGCGTTTGAGAATCCCCCCATCCAAAGCAACAGCTCATGATCAACAACCACAAAGAAATTAACTGAATCCCCTCCTGCTCTGACAAACGCCAGTCGTGCAGCAGGATTCCCAAGCACAAAACCATCAGCCAGCGCTTCCACCGCCTGAAACTCTGAATCAGAAGACCAAATATCAGACAGGTTGTCCTGAACATTGTTTTCTGGGTCCACACCATCCATCAGGGATGGCCCATCGTACTGGAAGAAAGTTCTAAAACTGAACCCTGTGTATGGTGGAGGAACCACGGGCCACATAGGCCAACCATTTTCTTGAATGTGCTCCTGGGCAGGTTCCGGGGCGTTCCATGCCTCTTCATTCAGAGCATCTTGTGCAGTCATCTCATCAATTCTTGCCTGTTGCATGAGGGTGTAGTATGGAAGCTCATATGGGTGGGGTGATGCATTCAGAAGGGGAGGAACATCCTCATTACCAACTAAGTTGGGAATAGTATTTCTGCCATTCAGAACATACACAGGGACAGACCAAGATTGAGCAAGACCTGGCAGCAAACCAACCCTGGTAACCAACAGACTATGTGGCACCTCAGCAACATCTTTGATATGACACTTAACCAGAACTCTAGCTTTGTTGTGACCCGGGCGTGGCCAGACAAGAAGTTTTCCAAAGTTAGAGATAGCCTTATGAATATAGTGTTCAGTCTGATAGTCCATTGGGAAAGCGAGAAACATGACCCAAACCTCATATTCAAAAGCAGGCATGCGCATATTGAAACATTCGTCATGAGGGACTGAAGAGAAAGTAGAATCCTCAGTCAAAGCGTGAGGCCCCTCTCTAATGGAAGCATCCCTACTCTCCATATCCGCAAAAACCACACATCCAATTCCCGGCGGGTAAATAAAATCATCCACCAAATCATACTCTAGATCCCCAGTGATAATGCGACAGACCTCGGCTAGCCAGAACTCATTTTGATGATCAGGGACTGGAGGATGGACTGAAACAATAGCATACCTGTCATGGTTAAGGGGCGGATCATCTACCACCATGACATGGCGCTGGACTCGATGAGCAAGGCCACGGTCGAAGGTCGATCCAGCTGGAGCAAAGGCAAACGGGCGCACTGGGAAGTTCGCCATAGCTTGAGTTGCCGGAGGTTTGGTATCCGCCCGAAGGGAGATCGCCGATGACGGACAGAGATTGCTCCGAGGCGAAGGCGATGGGAGCGGGGGCGATGAAGGTGGGGGTGGTGAGCTGGAGGAAGACGTCGGCTCACCCGATTGGGGGTTTTTGGCAGGCTGAATTGACTACACCCTGACCGGGGAGGCGTATCGTCAAGCAATGGGGGGTGGCCACGTCCGAGGAGCGTGGGATTTTCTGTTTCTGTTTCCAAACCCAACGAGCACGCGTATCCCTCACAACACGGGCCATACCAACAACCATAGAATTTCCAAACGCAGACACACCCGACTCACCTCGAGGCAAGATCCTCTCAGATTTTGTTACTTGTAGTGATTTTTGTGTCCAAGCCCAATGAGGTAAAAATTTGCAAGATCTGGGCTTACGGGCCACATGACCCAGACGGTGGCAAAGTGTGCAACGACGAAGCCCAGGACAAAGCCTAGTCATGTGGTCAGTTGCAGAGCAAGCATTGCATGGATGACCTAAAGGGTCCGGGCCCACCTTGCATGGCACATGCTTGTGGGAGTTTCTACGTGAAGAAAAACAAGAACAATCCCCAGAAACATCCCCACAGCTTTGACAAAAGTACCCAGTTCAAGTGTCTGCGACATGTCCAAGCCGATCACATATAGAACAATGCTTAAGCCTTTTGTATATATAATCTTTGGTTGGAACTGATGAAATTTGTACCATGAGCTTAACACTGTCATTATCATAACCAGCCTGCCATCCATCCAAGATGGAGTAAAGAGTATCACCAGGGATGGACTCCCATGATCCCAAATTAAACAACCCACCTCGAAAAGAAGGCAACTTGGCCGGATTATCGGAGGAGATAGGTAGGGATATGGACCCAATCCGAAAAATATCCGGAGAAACCGGAGCCAAAAAACTACCAAAAGAGATCTCAGCAGGAGGCTCGCCGGAATGCAAGTCCGTCGGCGGCGGGATCAAACCCAAATTCTGAAATACTGGAATAGATGCAGGATCCATAGGCACATTATGCTGTGAAGATAACCATTTAGATTTGATAGCCGGACCAGGTGAAGAAGCCAAACAAGTCAGCTCAGAGTCCGCATGCCATGATTGAATCCGGGGACGATCGTCCATACCACGGTGCAAATGAAGGTGACAGATAAAATCCGGCCAAATACGGTCCCGTAGACCAAAGATAAAGTGACCCACTCGATTTGATGCCACCGAGAACCGGAAATGATGATCACCCAAGCGAACAACATTGAAACCATCACTGAGCCCTCCAATACATGATTGAAGAGCCAAACCAACTGAATCCACCGAGAGGGGAAAAGAGGCCGAGGAGCAGGAAACTTCAAGGAAGAATTCCTTGGAGCCGGGGTTGGGGACGAAGTGGACCGTAGATCCAAACCGTGCACGCACGTGTGCCTCGACCTTAAGGCCGGGGGAGAAGTCCCAATGGAGGAGGTCGTCCATTGGATTCGCCGGATGGAGATCGTAGGGTTAAACCCTAGAATCGCCATGGGAGTCGCCAGAGGTGGAGAGGAGAGGGGTGGGAGTCTCCATCGGGACCAGGGCCTGTAGCACCATGATCTTCATGATAGGGAGTCTCCTATGTTGTCACTTTCATATACTGGTGGGAATTTTACATTATAGAACTTGGCTTGTATATTCCAATGATGGGCTTCCTCAAAATGCCCTAGGTCTTCGTGAGCAAGCGAGTTGGATGCACACCCACTTAGTTTCTTTTGTTGAGCTTTCATACACTTATAGCTCTAGTGCATCCGTTGCATGGCAATCCCTACTCACTCACATTGATATCTATTGATGGGCATCTCCATAGCCCGTTGATACGCCTAGTTGATGTGAGACTATCTTCTCCTTTTTGTCTTCTCCACAACCACCATTCTATTCCACATATAGTGCTATGTCCATGGCTCACGCTCATGTATTGCGTGAAGATTGAAAAAGTTTGAGAACACCAAAAGTATGAAACAATTGCTTGTCCTGTCATCGGGGTTGTGCATGATTAAATACTTTGTGTGATGAAGATAGAGCATAGCCAGACTATATGATTTTGTAGGGATAACTTTCTTTGGCCATGTTATTTTGAGAAGACATGATTGCTTTGTTAGTATGCTTGAAGTATTATTATTTTCATGTCAATATTAAACTTTTATCTTGAATCTTTTGGATCAGAACATTCATGCCACAAAAAAGAAAATTACATTGAAGAATATGCTAGGTAGCATTCCACATCAAAAATTCTGTTTTTATCATTTACCTACTCGAGGACGAGCAGGAATTAAGCTTGGGGATGCTTGATACGTCTCCAACGTATCTATAATTTTTGATTGTTCCATGCTATTATATTATCTGTTTTGGATGTTTAATGTGCTTTACTAAGCACTTTTATATTATTTTTGGGACTAACCTATTAACCGAAGGCCCAGTGCAAATTGCTATTTTTTTGCCTATTTCAGTGTTCCGCAGAAAAGGAATATCAAACGGAGTCCAAACAGAATGAAACCTTCGGGAGAGTAATTTTTGGAACAAACGTGATCCAGAGGACTTGGAGTGGCCGTCAAGAAAGAATCGAGGAGGCCACGAGGCAGGGAGGCGCGCCTGCCCCCCTGGGCGTGCCCCCACCCTCGTGGGCCCCTCGCAGCTCCACCGACCTACTTCTTCCTCCTATATATACCCATATACCCCGAAAACATCCAGGAGCACCACGAAACCCTATTTCCACCGCCACAACCTTCTGTACCCGTGAGATCCCATCTTGGGGCATTTTCCGGCGCTCCGCCGGAGGGGGAATCGTGAAGGAAATATGCCCTAGAGGCAATAATAAAGTTATTATTTATTTCCTTATTTCATGATAAATGTTTATTATTCATGCTAGAATTGTATTAACCGGAATCTTGATACATGTGTGAATACATAGACAAACAGAGTGTCACTAGTATGCGTCTACTTGACTAGCTCGTTGAATCAAAGATGGTTAAGTTTCCTAGCCATAGACATGAGTTGTCATTTGATTAACGGGATCACATCATTAGAGAATGATGTGATTGACTTGACCCATTCCGTTAGCTTAGCACTTGATCGTTTAGTATGTTGCTATTGCTTTCTTCATGACTTATACATGTTCCTATGACTATGAGATTATGCAACTCCCGAATACCGGAGGAACACTTTGTGTGCTACCAAACGTCACAACGTAATTGGGTGATTATAAAGGTGCTCCACAGGTGTCTCCGATGGTACTTGTTGAGTTGGCATAGATCGAGATTAGGATTTGTCACTCCGATTGTCGGAGAGGTATCTCTGGGCCCTCTCGGTAATGCACATCACTATAAGCCTTGCAAGCATTGTAACTGATGAGTTAGTTGTGGGATGATGCATTACAGAATGAGTAAAGAGACTTGCCGGTAACGAGATTGAGCTAGGTATTGAGATACATACGATCGAATCTCGGGCAAGTAACATACCGATGACAAAGGGAACAACGTATGTTGTTATGCGGTTTGACCGATAAAGATCTTCGTAGAATATGTAGGAACCAATATGAGCATCCAGGTTTCGCTATTGGTTATTGACCAGAGATGTGTCTCGGTCATGTCTACATAGTTCTCGAACCCGTAGGGTCCGCAGACTTAAAATTCTGTGACGATCGGTATTATGTGTTTATGTGTTTTGATGTCCCAAGGTAGTTCGGAGTCCCGGATGAGATCGGGGACATGACAAGGAGTCTCGAAATGGTCGAGACATAAAGATCGATATATTGGACGACTATATTCGGACATCGGAAATGTTCCGAGTGGTTCGGGTATTTTCCGGAGTACCGGGGAGTTACGGGAATACGGGGGAAGAAGTATTGGGCCTCATGGGCCAAGTGGTGGAAGAGAGGAGGCAGGACAAGGCAGGGCGCGCGGCCCCCCTAGCCCAAACCGAATTGGACCAGGGGGCCGATCCCCCTTTCCTCCTTTCCTCCCTCTCCTTCCTTCTCCCTCCCTTCCTCTTGGTGGACTCCTACTAGGACTTGGAGTCCTAGTAAGACTCCACACTTGGGCGCGCCTCTAGGGCCGGCCGCCTCCCCTCCTCTCCTCCTTTATATACTGAGGCAAGGGTCACCCCATGGACACACAAGTTGATCATTGATCTCTCTTAGCCGTGTGTGGTGCCCCCCTCCACCATAATCCACCTCGGTCATATCATAGCGGTGCTTAGGCGAAGCCCTGCGGCGGTAACTTCATCAACACCGTCACCACGCCATCGTGCTGACGAAGCTCTTCCCCGAAGCTCTACTGGATCGTGAGTTCGCGGAACATTGCCGAGCTGAACGTGTGCTAAACGTGGAGGTGCCGTACGTTCGGTAATGAGGATCGGTTGATCGTGAAGACGTACGACTACATCAACTGCGTTGTCGTAATGCTTCTACTTTCGGTCTACGAGGGTACGCTGTCGGGACCCCAATTCTAAGTCACACCGATCTAGCCTGTAACACCTCATATCACTTTGCGGCCTCACGCACGGTATTCCCACGGGTGTCGCCTTACCATGGCCCGGGACCGTTTGCGCCTTTTGGCTCACGTATATGATAATGTCGCTAGCATCCATATGACAGAGAACCCGGGCCGACATGGCTAGTCGTGAACCCAAAGCGGCACTAACGTATGGGGACAGGCATACATGAATCAACATCGAACGTGTCGGTCAGCAGCGTGCGAATCCGGGCTGTAGCACTGGGCTAACAGGACTCCGGGAACCCGGGCTATAGCAGGCTAGACAGGACTCCGGATGTCACCGCGTGACATTTCCCCTAAGGGACAGACACAGGAACGATATGAAACACATGCCGGCCAGTCAAGTGTCCAGAGCAGTAGTGCTGGGCTAGCAGGACTCCGGTGAACCGGGCTGTAGCGGACTACTATGGCTCAAGGAGGCACTAGACTACATTTCCCCATAAGAGAGGCTGCTAAGGATAGACAACTAGATTGTCGGATCCCACACATACCAAGCATTTCAATCATACACACAATATGCTCGATATGTGCAGATACAACATGGCATCACAACAAGACTCTACGACTCAGAGTATTTATTCATTAGGCCCCGAAGAGCCAGATATTACAAACATGGGTCTCATGACCCAACATTCAGAGCATACAAGTCAAAGCACATGCGGAAGCTCAACATGTCTGAGTACAGACATCTACAAATGAAAAAGGCTGAGAAGCCTGACTATTTACTAGATCCTGCCGAGGGCACAAGATCGTAGCTGAGGTATCAAGCTAAACGTCGAAGTCCACACGGAACTACTAGCGAGACTGACGTCTCTCTGCAAAACATAAAATAGGCAAACGTGAGTACAAATGTACCCAGCAAGACTTACATCAGAACTATCTACATATGCATCGGTATCAACAAAAGGGGGTGGTGGAGTTTAACTGCAGCAAGCCAGCTTTGACTCGGTGGCTATCCTAAACTACGACTGCAAGTAACTCTTTTGAGGTGGCGCACACGAGTCCACATATTCATCATATCAATACTCCACTATGGATCCGCTCCCGTCTCCCTACGAGAACGCCATCCATAGCACTCACGCTTATCTTGCGCATTTTAGAGTATCCACTTTCACTTGTCTATGAACTGTTATAGGCAACCCAGAAGTCCATTTCCGCGGACACGGCTATTCGAATAGATGATGTTAACCCTGCAGGGGTGTACTTCGTCACACACGCTCTCACCACTTACCACCATGTACACGTCGTGTACCTCGGCAACCTTCAAGCGGAAGCCTGGCGAGGGAGTCGGCCACAGCCTACCTAAACACTCAAGTCTCTAGTCCAGGTTTATCGCCTATTCAGGTTCCATCCGCAGGGAGTCCGGCCGAGGTTTCCACATACGGCCCCGAACGATGTGTGCAGGGTTCCGAGACACCAAACGGGCGCCCGGCATGCCCGGCCACGTGCCTACCGCATCACAGCCCACCCCTCCGGTCAGCGCTGCCCACGGCCTCCAGCATACTACAAACACCAGAAACTACTTGCAACTCCTGGACAGAGGACAAGGGTGATTAAGAAGCCAAGAGGGTCCATTGGTTTCGGGCCCAATGCGTGGTAGTAACTGTATCATGGATCACAAACACAGAACTCAGTTCCTGAGGACGGCTGCAATGAGACAACCCACCATGTACTCCTACATGGCCTCTCACCGCTACCTTTACCAAAACGTGTTCACACACTTAGCTCGCACACAGTAGGACATGTTCATCACCATTCCAACTCATCCCCGATGAATCAGACCCGACTCAACTCTAAGCAGTAGCAGGCATGACAAACAAGCATGAATGAGTAGGCACATCAGGGCTCAAACAACTCCTACTCATGCTAGTGGGTTTCATCTATTTACTGTGGCAATGACAGGTCATGCAGAGGATAAGGGGTTCAACTACCGCAACAAGTAACAGTTGAATCGTTGTTGTCCTAATGCAGTAAAGAGAGCAGGAGCGAGAGAGTGGGATTGTATCGGAATGAACAAGGGGGTTATGCTTGCCTGGCACTTCTGAAGATAGCATTGAGTCTTCATTAGTGTCAACGATCACAACGCCGGAACAACGTCTACCGAGAGGGGACAACACCGGCAACAGAGAGGAAACACAATCAATGCAATGCAACAATATGATGCATGAATGTGACATGGCAATATGCTGTGAATTGAGCTAATGTAGCTAGCAACAAGTGCAAGGGAGCCCATTTGAACCGAAGGTTCAAATGCAAACTCTAGTTTGAGCATTTAAAATGCCATTTGAATGTTTTCACTTATACAGCAGGTATAAGTTGGTTTTTCATGCATGAAAGTAGCATAAATGGATAGATTGGATTTTTCTGATAATTTTTCATATATAAAATATTTCATTATGAGCTACGGTTGATTTTCTATGAATTTTAGAAGTTTATACTATTTTCTGGAATTCCTGAATTATTTTAAATACAGAAACTATTTACTGCGTCAGCAATGTGTAAGCATGACGTCAGCAGGTCAAAGGGCTGGCCAAGTCAAACCTGACAGTGGGGTCCACACGTCAGTGACAAGGTTAACTAGCAGAGTTAATTAGAATTAAACTAAACCTAATCTAGATTAGTTAAGGCCTGGGCCCACATGTCAGTGACCTAGGGGAAGTCAAACCCCTGGTCAAAAGGTCAAACGCGCCGGCGGCTTGACGCCGGCGGCGACAGACGCGGCGGAGGGGCTCGGGAAACGCCCTCCGGCGACCATTGGGCTCGGGGTTTGGCCCTACGGGCTGCTGGACGTGCACCGCATCCAACGGAGCAGGCGGCTGGGCGAGGGGAGGTCGGGAACTACGGTGGCGACCACTTGGGCGGCGGCCGGAGCTCGGGCAACGGCGGAGATGGCGCTACGGGGCACGGCAGAGCGAACCCGTGGGTGCTTCAGGTTCACAGGAGCGCGGCGAGCACGCTGGTGATGCTCGGGCGAGCGGCCGAGCTCAGGAGCACGGAGCTCGTTGGCAATGGCGGCGGCGAGCTTCGGTGCTCGTGGGGAATGGTGCTACGGCAACCAAACGGGGACAGGGTTAGGGGGAAATGACCGGGGGCTCACCGCGGTCACGAAGAGGTTCTCGGCGAGCTCGGGGAGGCACGGACGGCGTCGGAATTTGGCGGCGGCGATGCACGGCCGTGCGCGGAGACGATGGGTCGATGGCGAGGCGACAGGGCGTCCGGCGATGCTCGCGTTGAGGGGGAGCTTCAAGGCGTCGAGGCGGAGCTCGTGGACTCATCGGCGGGGCGAGGGGTGGCCGGTGGCCATGGCTACGGCGAGCGGCGTCGACGAGCTCCGCTCGGGTGTGCTCGGGAGAGGGAGCAGAGGGCGAGGGAGAGAGCAGAGAGTGAGGGAGAGGAGCGAGGAGCTTCGGGGCGTCGTCGTGGCATCGCCAGGAGGGGCCGGGGAAGCAGGAGGTGGCGCGGGCGCGTGCTCGGCGGCGGTGCGCTGTCCCCCTCCTCTGCCTACTGGCAAAGGTAGGTGGTGACTGGCATGGGCCAGGTGGGCCGGCCCAGTCCAGGTAAGCGCCAGGTAATACTCCTTTCTCTCTCTTTTCTTTAATTGTTTCTGTTTTCTATTTATTTTGATCTGTTTTGAATTAGTAAAAATACTAACTCATTTTGTAAAATCCTGATAAAAATTGTGGGCACTTTTGAAAATATTTCCAACAGCCCTCAACTAGTTTCAGAATTATTAGAGCATTTAAAATATTTATAGGATTTAAATGCCCCAATTCAAATACAATATGAGTTAATTCAAAAATCCAAAAATGACCTAGAAATATGTTTATCATTTTTGGCAGAGGTTTTTACCTTTATCAAAAATCATGAACTTTTCTAAAGGGCATTTGGGTTCATTGAAAATGTTTTTAAGTTGAACCTAGTTGAGTTCTTTTGGGTGCTAGGGATTGATCACCCCTATTTCAAGTTTAAGCAAAATTTAAACATGATGCATGAGGAACAAGCAAAGTCAGACAAGGGCTGATCTGGGGCTGTGACAGCTCACCCCCACTAAACAAGAATCTCGTCCCGAGATTCAAGACGTGAGGTAAGAAGACAGAGGGTACACAAAGCTAACACGATCTTCATGATCCAATTGCTCTTCGCGAAGATGTTGATCCGTTGCTTCAATTAACGTTGACGTCTTTGCTTTCGAGATCTTCATCCGACACGATGACGACAAGGGAAAACTCTATAGAAATCGATCTCCTTAAAGATCGAGCAACTCACGGAATGAGATGTTGAAACATCTCGAGTTGAGGCACAACACATACATCGAGAGAGGGATGAAGTGAAACGGAGAACGAAGATTCAAGTTGATAAGCACAATTCCACGCTGAATAAGATGGTGCATGGTTTCAAAGTAGCGAGGAGATAATTCCCACGATTCCATAACGGGGCACCTTGGGGAAGGTGACTCGTAGAACTATTCCTTAAGTGGCAAAAAGAATTACTTTTGATCCTAAGATCATTGAAACTCTTTATGCCAGCCTAAGGCAATCACAAACGATCGTTCGAGGGAGTTCGGGAGAACGACACACTCGGGCTAGGATGGACGATGTGGACTACCTTGTTGAAGACAACACAAGGGGTGATTTGCTTATCACCGGAAATGGTCGGAACCCCTGGTGGGACCACTTTTGAAGATGGTCCTTATCAGTAATTACTGGGAAGGGTAATCCAAGGTAGGACGGCACAATGGCGGTGCAAACTGGGAACATAATGCAAATGCTGGAATGATTTTAGTAACAGGGGAGAAGCTCAACAGTAGAGAGTGAATCCACTGTTTGAAGGGTTTAGCATAACCGAAGGAAACTGGGAGCAATTCCAGTTAGTGCCGATGATAACACCTAGTGCTTGTGCGTGCTCTCAGGAACTTGAGCATTTCCATATTCATCAAGGTTTTACCAACATCCGTGTCGAGGATCCTGGCAACACATCATACTACCATGATGAATGGTGATGGAGGATGCAGGTGCAAAGGAGGACAACACTTTCTCAGATTTCACCTTAGCGAAGCCAAGGGAGCAAAATCTGGATGACCGACCGAGAGACATTTAGCACTCCGCTTCTAATGTTCTCCTTGATGTGCTAGCGTAACCCATTTATTGATATGGTTTGGTATCTAGAACATCAAGTAAAAGGTCGGACTTCAGGAGCACGAGAATCCATAAGGAATAACTACGGAAGTAAATCCTACGAAATCCTTATGGGGAGGTGGCCAACTTCCTCAATCAAGATACTACAATAATAGGCCTTCCGGCTGGATGTGTTGGCCACGACATCCACTTTACCGGTTATCGAGAGGGCAATATTATAATTCTTGGGAGATGTTCCAACCATCATATCTGCCTGAGATTCAGATCTGGTTGGTGTCAGAATATTCCAGACTCGTCAAGTCTAGGAAGAAAAATGAAGGTTTGCAACACAAATCGACGAGATGACGTTGCGAGATTCTCAGGGGATGAACTACGATAGCAAGCTCCAAAACACGAGCTGGTTCTGCTACAAACCTGTGAACACACTGTCCAAGACAAGCATGACCACATAGTAGTCTTACAACAAAACGCTACCGAGTTCAGGTGGGGAACCATCATTAATGACATCGAAGTCTCCACGCGTGGAAGTCCAAAGAATTCACCTTAGAACAGACTCCTTTATCTTGAACAAATCAATCAGTGGCTTGGGGTGCTAGGGATGCATATGGAATGAAGATGATCAGTCTATCATACCACAGGATACTTTGCACGTGCATGATTGACTTGGGATGATTCCAGAGGAAACAACATTGACTTTCTGGAATTCACGGCGGCAACTTACACCAAGTGCACATGAATTAGAGGAAGTCACTCCTTTCATCCAAACATAGGCTTCATGAACTAGCACAAAGAAAAATGCTTTCAAAAGTTTCCAACACTAACTTAGATGTTCAACATGAATCATGGACAAGATGAAAACGTTGTCAATGGGCTTAACAACAATTCATCCAGGTTTCCATATAAATGTATTTCCATAGCTATGTGAACATGGCGATAGCACTGGTCATACCAAAGGATGTAATGGTGTACGTTCGAGGGATCAACCACGAGTAAGACAACATTATGCATATCGTTGGTTCTGACTTGATTTGATGATAGCCCATACGCAAATCAAAGATTTGGGTAAGACAATAGATCCAACAATTGATCACGAGGATCAATCAATGAAGATATCATCTTTCTTCAACACACACAGACACAAGATATCCCTTTGGAAATGAACTAAGTTAGACAACCTTTTATCTTCCAACTCTCCAAGTTGTTGTTTAGCTTGACCAACTAGCTCAGGGGTATCCAACACAGATTCTTGGAGAAGGGGTGGTTTATTGGAAAACCAACTTGTTCACAAACTCAACATATCGGTCAGGGGACAACCTGGTGGTACTTCCAAGAAGATATTTGGAAAATCACGATCCACCGACATGTTAGTAAGATCGAGATCAATCTTGCTTTTCAGGGCAAGACGATATGACCGAATAAGCAAGGGCTGACACTATCCCAACTCATTGATCGAAAAGTACACCGGGAATATGGACTAGGTAGCACGATCAACCTCAGGATGGTGATTCAATAACCAACACGCTAAGGATGAAATTATTGTCCTTTAACTACCAAGCAACGGAGTTGCTAGGAGTATAGATTTCACACACCACGATTCACTTGTCAGTATTCTGGTACAATAACACGGAGACCGAGGAATGAATAACGATGGCCAGAACTATCACTGCAACAAGAATTCATAAGGGTTGGTGCAATCCTCGTGGGATTCCTGACATAAAGAGGGTAATACTCGTAGGTAGAACAGAACAAAAGCTTGTTAGGCATTTTGATCTGCGGAATACAACTACTTTGACCAATCCAAGAAATGGATAAGGTACTGGAGTTTGTTTCTCCTAGTCATTCTGGAATAGAATGGCTTGACGGACCACAAGAATAATAGGCATTGATAACACAAATGCACAATTACTCCTGACTATCAATTGATAGACGAGGGCCAGAAAACAACTAAAGAGGGACAACTCAAGGAAACATATGTTTTTCTGAGTTGTGGATGCATAGATTAGTATGTCGAACCAAGTCCAACAAGTTTCTTCTAGATATCCCATGCAGAAAGGTAGGACTGGCAGAGTCACAATGTAGAATGGAGAACTCATTAAGAGCACTCTGGTCGTGACCTTTTGGTTTCAAAAGAACTCCTGCCAAGAATAGTTCATGGTATTTGGAAGAACGATATACCACGGACCTCGTGGACTAATGCAAAGGTTACTAATAACCTAAAGGAATGAACAAACACTAGCTACACGAGTTAAGTAGAGTGAATCTTGGGTTCAAGAACCCAGAAATAGAATGCCTACTAACTAAATGGCATCACGGGATGCTTTCAAGAATAATGGCCAGAATCATCACACTAGGGATGCAAGCATTGCTAGATTACTAAGTGGTCCTCTAAGACACCTAGGGTCATAATAATAACTCCAACATATATGTCAAGGCAACAGAGTACCTCAACTCAATGATTAGTGTGGTTAATCTGGCCCAAAGGAACATCGAGAACGGAAAGAAAGGATTTGCAAATGCATCAGACCATTTAGGAACCTGGGATGACTCGGACAGCGTAACGGTTGTAAATGCTCAAAAGAATTTGAGACATCCTACAAAATGGTGGCATAACCACTCAACAACATCATATCAAGGTTCCAAGTCCAACTAACAACACACTGTAGTGGTAGAAACTGAACCGAGGCTCGAGACCAACAATCCTACGAGTCTACGGATTAGTAACACGTGATCCTGATAGAAAGATGAGAAGCCTAGTTCTTAATCCCCGTAGAATGAGAAGAGGGTGACTCGGATTAGAGGGCATAAGGTAAAGGAGCAAAAGAGCCTTACGTTCCCTTCCACAATCAATTCCCTTATATAACTAAAGCATTTCTAGACACAACTTCGACCAGTTTGGCTTGGTAATCCTACAGGCAGTCAGGCTCTGATACCAACGCTGTCGGGACCCCAATTCTAAGTCACACCGATCTAGCCTGTAACACCTCATATCACTTTGCGGCCTCACGCACGGTATTCCCACGGGTGTCGCCTTACCATGGCCCGGGACCGTTTGCGCCTTTTGGCTCACGTATATGATAATGTCGCTAGCATCCATATGACAGAGAACCCGGGCCGACATGGCTAGTCGTGAACCCAAAGCGGCACTAACATATGGGGACAGGCATACATGAATCAACATCGAACGTGTCGGTCAGCAGCGTGCGAATCCGGGCTGTAGCACTGGGCTAACAGGACTCCGGGAACCCGGGATGTAGCAGGCTAGGCAGGACTCCAGATGTCACCGCGTGACATTTCCCCTATTTCAAGTTTAAGCAAAATTTAAACATGATGCATGAGGAACAAGCAAAGTCAGACAAGGGCTGATCTGGGGCTGTGACATACGTAGACAACACTCTCCCCTCTCGTTGCTATGCATCACCATGATCTTGCGTGTGCATAGAATTTTTTTTTAAATTACTACGTTCCCCATCAATGGCATCCGAGGCAGGTTTATGCGTAGATGTTATATGCACGAGTAGAACACAAGTGAGTTGTGGGCGATAATAGTCATACTGCTTACCAGCATGTCATACTTTGATTCGGCGGTATTGTTGGATGAAGCGGCCCGAACCGACATTACGCGTACGCTTACGCGAGACTAGTTCTACCGACGTGCTTCACAGACAGGTGGCTTGCGGGTGTCAGTTTCTCCAACTTTAGTTGAATCAAGTGTGGCTACGCCCGGTCCTTGTTGAAGGTTAAAATAACACATGCTTGACAAAAAATCGTTGTGGTTTTGATGCGTAGGTAAGAACAGTTCTTGCTCAGCCCGTAGCAGCCACGTAAAACTTGCAACAACAAAGTAGAGGACGTCTAACTTGTTATTGAGGGCATGTTGTGATGTGATATGGTCAAGACGTGATGAGATATAAATTGTTGTATGAGATGATCATGTTTTGTTAAAGTTATCGGCAACTGGCAAGAGCCTTATGGTTGTCTCTTTATTGCATAAGATGCAAGAGCCATGTAATTGCTTTACTTTATCGCTATGCGATAGCAATAGTTGCAAAAGCAATAGCTGGTGAGACAACCATGTGACGACACGTTGATAAAAGATCAAGATGATGGAGATCATGGTGTCATGCCGGTAACAATGGAGATGTGACAGTACTTTGGAGATGGAGATCAAAAGCACAAGATGATGATGGCCATATCATGTCACATATTTTGATTGCATGTGATGTTTATCTTTTATACATCTTATTTTGCTTAGTTCGGCGGTAGCTTTATAAGATGATCCCTTACTAAATTTCAAGGTACAAGTGTTCTCCCTGAGTATGCACCGTTGCCAAAGTTCGTCATGCCGAGACACCACGTGATGATCGGGTGTGATAAGCTCTACATTCATATACAACGGGTGCAAGCCAGTTTTGCACACACAGAAATACTTGGGTTAAACTTGACGAGCCTAGCATATGCAGATATGGCCTCGGAACACTGGGGACCGAAAGGTCGAGCGTGAATCATATAGTAGATATGATCAACATAGTAATGTTCACCATTGAAAACTACTCCATCTCACGTGATGATCGGACATGGTTTAGTTGATTTGGATCACGTGATCATTTAGATTACTAGAGGGATGTCTATCTAAGTGGGAGTTCTTAAGTAATATGATTAAATTGAACTTTAGTTTATTATGAACTTAGTCCTGATAGTATTTGCATAACTATGTTGTAGATCAATAGCTCGCGATGTTGCTCCCCGTTTATTTTGATATGTTCCTAGAGAAAAACTATGTTGAAAGATGTTAGTAGCAATGATGTGGACTTGGTCCGTGATCTGAGGATTATCCTCATTGCTGCACAAAAGAATTATGTTCTTGATGCACCACTAGGTGACGGACCTATTGCAGGAGCATAAGCAGACGTTATGAACGTTTGGCAAAGCTCGGTATGATGACTACTTGATAGTTTAATGCACCATACTTTACGGCTTAGACCCGGGACTTCAAAAATGTTTTGAACGCCACAGAGCATATGAGATGTTCCAAGAGTTGAAATTGGCATTTCAAACTCATGCCCATGTCTAAAGGTATGAGACCTCTGACAGTACTTTACCTACAAGATGGAGGAGAATAGCTCAACCCGTGAGCATGTGCTCAGATTGTTTGAGTACTACAATTGCTTGAATCAAGTGGGAGTTAATCTTCCAGATAAGATAGTAATTGACAAAGTTCTCTAGTCACTATCACCAAGTTACTAGAACTTAGTGATGAACTATAATATGCAAGGGATGACGAAAGTAATTCCCAAGCTCTTCATGATGCTGAAATCGACGAAGGTAGAAATTAAGAAAAGCATCAAGTGTTGATGGTTGACAAGACCACTAGTTTAAAGAAAAGGGCAAAGGGAAGAAGGGAACTTCAAGAAGAATGGCAAGCAAGTTGCTGCTCAAGTGAAGAAGCCCAAGTCTGGACCTAAGCCTGAGACTGAGTGCTTCTACTGCAAAGGGACTGGTCACTGGAAGCGGAACTCCCAAGTATTTGGCGGATAAGAAGGATGGCAAGGTGAACAAAGGTATATTGGATATACATGTTATTGATGTGTACTTTATTAGTGTTTATAGCAACCCCTTGGTATTTGATACTAGTTCAGTTGCTAAGAGTAGTAACTTGAAACGGGAGTTGCAGAATGAACAGAGACTAGTTAAGGGTGAAGTGACGATGTGTGTTGGAAGTTGTTCCAAGAATGATATGATCATCATCGCACACTCCCTATACTTCCGGGATTAGTGTTGAACCTAAATAAATGTTATTTGGTGTTTGCGTTGAGCAAGAATATGATTTGATCATGTTTATTGCAATACAGTTATTCATTTAAGTTAGAGAATAATTGTTATTCTGTTTACATGAATAAAACATTCTATGGTTATACACCCAATGAAAATGGTTTGTTGGATCTCGATCGTAGTGATACACATATTCATAATATTGAAGCCAGAAGATGCAAAGTTAATAATGATAGTGCAACTTATTTGTGGCACTGCCGTCATATTGGTGTAAAGCGCATGAAGAAAATCCATGCTGATGGGCTTTTGGAATCACTTGATTATGAATCAGTTGATGCTTGCGAACCATGCCTCATGGGCAAAGATGACTAAGACTCCGTTCTCCGGAATAATGGAGCGAGCAACTGACTTATTGGATATAATACATACTGATGTATAAGGTCCGATAAGTGTTGAGGCTCGCGGCGGGTATCGTTATTTTCTCACCTTCACAGATGATTTGTGCAGATATGGGTATATCTACTTGATGAAACATAAGTCTGAAATATTTGAAATGTTCAAAGAATTTCAGAGTGAAGTGGAAAATCATCATAACAAGAAAATAAATTTTCTACGATCTGATCGCAGAGGCGAATATTTGAGTTACAAGTTTGGTCCTCAATTAAAACAATGTGGAATAGTTTCACAAACTCATGCCACCTGGAACACCACAGCGTCATGGTGTGTCCGAACGTCATAACCGTACTTTATTGGATATAGTGCAATCTATGATGTCTCTTACCGATTTACCATTATCGTTTTGGGGTTATGCATTAGAGATAGCTACATTCACATTAAATAGGGCACCGTCTAAATCCGTTGAGACGACACCGTATCAACTATGGTTTGGCAAGAAACCTAAGTTCTCGTTTCTTAAAGTTTGGGGTTGCGATGTTTATGTGAAATTTTTTCATCCTGATAAGCTCAAACCCAAATCGGAGAAGTGTGTCTTCATACGATGCCCAAAAAGTTACTGTTGGGTACACCTTCTATCACAGATCCAAAGGCAAGTTATTCGTTGCTAAGAATGGATCCTTTCTAGTGAAGGAGTTTTTCTCGAAAGAAGTGAGTGGGAGGAAAGTAGAACTTGATAAGGTAATTGTACCTTCTCCCGAATTGGAAAGTAGTTCATCACTGAAATCAGTTCCAGTGATGCTTACACCAATTAGTTAGGAAGTTAATGATGATGATCATGAATCTTCGGATCAAGTTACTACCGAACCTTGTAGGTCAACCAGAGTACGTTCTGCACCAGAGTGGTACGGTAATCCTATTCCGGAGGTCATGTTACTTGACCATGACGAACCTACGAACTATGAGGAAGCGATGATGAGCCCAGATTCCACGAAATGGCTTGAGGCCATGAAATCTGAGATGGGATCCATGTATGAGAACAAAGTGTGGGCTTTGGTTGACTGGCCCGATGATCGGCAAGCCATAAAAAAATGGATCTTCAAGAGCAAGACGGACGCTGATAGTAGTGTTACTATCTACAAAGCTAGAGTTGTCGAAAACGGTTTTTGACAAAGTTCAAGGTGTTGACTACAATGAGATTTTCTCACTCGTAGCGATGCTTAATTCTGTCGGAATCATGTTAGCAAATCACCACATTTTATGAAATCTGGCAAATGGATGTCAAAACTACATTCCTTAATGGATCTCTTAAAGAAGAGTTGTATATGATGCAACCAATAGGTTTTGTCAATCCTAAAGGTGCTAACAAAGTGTGCAAAGCTCCAGCGATCCATTTTTGGACTGGAGCAAGCATCTCGTTGTTGGAATATACGCTTTGATGAGTTGATCAAAGCATATAGTTTTATACAGACTTGCGATGAAGCCTGTATTTACAAGAATGTGAGTGGGAGCACTACAACATTTCTGATAAGTATATGTGAATGACATATTGTTGATAGGAAATAATGTAGAATTTTCTGGAAAGCATAAAGGAGTATTTGAAAGGAGTTTTTCAAATAAAGACCTCGGTGAAGCTGCTTACATATTGAGCATCAAGATCTATAGAGATCAATCAAGACGTTTGATAAGTTTTTTCAATGAGTACATACCTTTACAAGATTTTGAAGTAGTTCAAAATGGAACAGTCAAAGAAAGAGTTCTTGCCTGTGTTACATGGTATGAAATTGAGTAAGACTCAAAGCCCGACCACGGCAGAAGATAGAAAGAGAATGAAAGTCATTCCCTATGCCTCAGCCATAGGTTCTATAAAGTATGCCATCTTGTGTACCAGATCTATTGTATACCCTACACTGAGTTTAGCAAGGGAGTACAATAGTGATCTAGGAGTAGATCACTGGACAGGGGTCAAAATTATCCTTAGTGGAATAAGGATATGTTTCTCGATTATGGAGGTGACAAAAGGTTCGTCGTAAAGGGTTACGTCAATGCAAGTTTTGACACTGATCCAGATGACTCTAAGTCTCAATCTGGATACATAATGAAAGTGGGAGCAATTAGCTAGAGTAGCTCCGTGCAGAGCATTGTTGACATAGAAATTTGCAAAATACATACGGATCTGAATGTGGCAGACCCGTTGACTAAACTTCTCTCACAAGCAAAACATGATCACACCTTAGTACTCTTTGGGTGTTAATACATAGCGATGTGAACTAGATTATTGACTCTAGTAAACCCTTTGGGTGTTGGTCACATGACGATGTGAACTATGGGTGTTAATCACATGGTGATGTGAACTATTGGTGTTAAATCACATGGAGACGTGAACTAGATTATTGACTCTAGTGCAAGTGGGAGACTGAAGGAAATATGCCCTAGAGGCAATAATAAAGTTATTATTTATTTCCTTATTTCATGATAAATGTTTATTATTCATGCTAGAATTGTATTAACCGGAAACTTGATACATGTGTGAATACATAGACAAACAGAGTGTCACTAGTATGCCTCTACTTGACTAGCTCGTTGAATCAAAGATGGTTAAGTTTCCTAGCCATAGACATGAGTTGTTATTTGATTAACGGGATCACATCATTAGAGAATGATGTGATTGACTTGACCGATTCCGTTAGCTTAGCACTTGATCGTTTAGTATGTTGTTATTGCTTTCTTCATGACTTATACATGTTCATATGACTATGAGATAATGCAACTCCCGAATACCGGAGGAACACTTTGTGTGCTACCAAACGTCACAACGTAACTGGGTGATTATAAAGGTGCTCTACAGGTGTCTCCGATGGTACTTGTTGAGTTGGCATAGATCGAGATTAGGATTTGTCACTCCGATTGTCGGAGAGGTATCTCTGGGCCCTCTCGGTAACGCACATCACTATAAGCCTTGCAAGCATTGTAACTAATGAGTTAGTTGCGGGATGATGCATTACAGAACGAGTAAAGAGACTTGCCGGTAACGAGATTGAGCTAGGTATCGAGATACAGATGATCGAATCTCGGGCAAGTAACATACCCATGACAAAGGGAACAACGTATGTTGTTATGTGGTTGACCGATAAAGATGTTCATAGAATATGTAGGAACCAATATGAGCATCCAGGTTCCGCTATTGGTTATTGACCATAGACGTGTCTCGGTCATGTCTACATAGTTCTCGAACCCGTAGGGTCCGCACGCTTAAAGTTCTCTGACGATCGGTATTATGTGTTTATGTGTTTTGATGTACCGAAGGTAGTTCGGAGTCTCGGATGAGATCGGGGACATGACAAGGAGTCTCGAAATGGTCGAGACGTAAAGATCGATATATTGGACGACTATATTCGGACATCGGAAAGGTTCCGAGTGGTTCGGGTATTTTCCGGAGTACCGGGGAGTTACAGGAATATGGGGGAAGAAGTATTGGGCCTCATGGGCCAAGTGGTGGAAGAGAGGAGGCAGGAGAAGGCAGGGCACGCGGCCCCCCTAGCCCACACTGAATTGTACTAGGGGACCGGCCCCCCTTTCCTCCTTTCCTCCCTCTCCTTCCTTCTCCCTCCCTTCCTCTTGGTGGACTCCTACTAGGACTTGGAGTCCTAGTAGGACTCCACACTTGGGCGCGCCTCTAGGGCCGGCCGGCCTCCCCTCCTCTCCTCCTTTATATACTGAGGCAAGGGTCACCCCATGGACACACAAGTTGATCATTGATCTCTCTTAGCCGTGTACGGTGCCCCCCTCCACCATAATCCACCTCGGTCATATCGTGGCGGTGCTTGTGCGAAGCCCTGCGTCGGTAACTTCATCAACACCTTCACCATGCCGTCGTGCTGACGAAGCTCTTCCCCGAAGCTCTACTGGATCGTTAGTTCGCGGGACGTCGCCGAGCTGAACGTGTGCTTAACGCGGAGATGCCGTACGTTCAGTACTGAGGATCGGTCGATCGTGAAGACGTACGACTACATCAACCACGTTTTCATAACGCTTCCACTTTCGGTCTACGAGGGTACATAGACAACACTCTCCCCTCTCGTTGCTATGCATCACCATGATCTTGCGTGTGCGTAGGAATTTTTTTGAAATTACTATGTTCCCCATCAAATCGATCGCGGAGGGCTTCTACATCAACACCATAGCCTCTCCGATGATGTGTGAGTAGTTTACCTCAGACCTTCGTGTCCATAGTTATTAGCTAGATGGCTTCTTCTCTCTCTTTGGATCTCAATACAAAGTTCTCCTCGATCTTCTTGGAGATATATTCGATGTAATTCTTTTTGCGGTGTGTTTCTCGAGATCCGATGAATTGTGGGTTTATGATCAATATTATCTATGAACAATATTTGAATCTCCTCTGAATTCTTTTATGTATGATTTGTTATCTTTGCAAGTCTCTTCGAATTATCAGTTTGGTTTGGCCTACTAGATTGATCTTTCTTGCAATGGGAGAAGTGCTTAGCTTTGGGTTCAATCTTGCGGTGTCCTTTCCCAGTGACAGCAGGGGCAGCAAGGCACGTATTGTATTGTTGCCATCGAGGATAAAATGATGGGGTTTATATCATATTGCTTGAGTTTATCCCTCTACATCATGTCATCTTGCTTAATGCGTTACTCTGTTCTTATGAACTTAATACTCTAGATGCATGCTGGATAGCGGTCGATGTGTGGAGTAATAGTAGTAGATGCAGAATCATTTCGGTCTACTTGTCGCGGACGTGATGCCTATATACATGATGATGCCTAGATATTGTCATAACTATGCACTTTTCTATCAATTGCTCGACAGTAATTTGTTCACCCACCGTAAGACTTATGCTATCTTGAGAGAAGCCACTAGTGAAACCTATGGTCCCCGGGTCTATTTTCCATCATATTAATCTCCCGTCAACTAGCTATTTCTGTCGCTGTTTGTTTTGCAATCTTTACTTTCAATCTATATCATAAAAAATACCAAAAATATTTATCTTATTATCTCTATCAGAACTCACTTTTGCAAGTGGCCACGAAGGGATTGACAACCCCTTTATCGCGTTGGTTGCAAGGTTCTTATTTGTTTGTGTATGTACGAGGCGACTTGCATGTAGTCTCCTACTGGATTGATACCTTGGTTCTCAAAAACTGAGGGAAATACTTACTCTACTTTGCTGCATCACCATTTCCTCTTCAAGGGAAAACCAACGCAGTGCTCAAGAGGTAGCAGGCTCCTACATATTCTACGAAGATCTTTATCGGTCAAACCGCATAACAACATACGTTGTTCCCTTTGTCATCGGCATGTTACTTGCCCGAGATTCGATCGTCGGTATCATCATACCTAGTTCAATCTCGTTACCGGCAAGTCTCTTTACTCATTCCGTAATGCATCCCACAACTAACTCATTAGTCACATTGCTTGCAAGGCTTATAGCAATGTGCATTACCGAGAGGGCCCAGAGATACCTCTCCGATACACGGAGTGACAAATCCTAATCTTGATCTATGCCAACTCAACAAACACCTTCGGAGACACCTGTAGAGCATCTTTATAATCACCCAGTTACTGTTGGGGAACATAGTAATTTCAAAAAAAATCCTACGCACACGCAAGATCATGGTGATGCATAGCAGCGAGAGGGGAGAGTGTCGTCCACGTACCCTCGTAGACCATAAGCAGAAGCGTTATGAGAACGTGGTTGATGTAGTCGTACGTCTTCACGATCCAACCGATCCAAGTACCAAACGCACGGCACCTCCGAGTTCAGCACACGTTCAGCTCGGTGACGTCCCATGAACTCGCGATCCAGCAGAGCTTCGTGGGAGAGTTTCGTCAGCACGACGGCATGATGACGGTGATGATGATGCTACCGACGCAGGGCTTCGCCTAAGCACTGCTACGATATGACCGAGGTGGATTATGGTGGAGGGGGGCACCGCACACGGCTAAAAGATCAACTGATCACTTGTGTGTCTATGGGGTGCCCCTTCCCGTATATAAAGGAGTGGAGGAGGGGGAGGGCCGGCCCTCTATTATGGCGCTCCCTGGGGAGTAGGATTCCCCCCTTCCAAGTAGTAGGAGTAGGAGAGAAGGAAGTGGAAGAGAGAAGAGAAGGAAGGAGGGGGCGCCGCCCCTCCCCCTAGTCCAATTCGGACTAGGCATTGGGGGGGCGCAGCCTGCCTCTCTCTCTCCCCTAAAGCCCAATAAGGCCCATATACTCCCCGGCGAATTCCAGTAACTCTCCGTTACTCCGATAAATACCTGAACCACTCAGATCCTTTCCGATATCCGAATATAGCCTTCCAATATATCGATCTTTACGTCTCAACGATTTCGAGACTCCTCGTCATGTCCCCGATCTCATCTGGTACTCCGAACAAACTTCGGTCATCAAATCACATAACTCATAATACAAATCACCACAGAACGTTAAGCGTGCGGACCCTACGGGTTCGAGAACTATGTAGACATGACCGAGAATTATCTCCGGTCAATAACCAATAGCGGAACCTGGATGCTCATATTGGCTCCTACATATTCTACGAAGATGTTTATCGGTCAAACTGCATAACAACATACGTTGTTCCCTTTGTGATCGGTATGTTACTTGCCCGAGATTCGATCGTCGGTATCCCAATACCTAGTTCAATATCGTTACCGGCAAGTCTCTTTACTCGTTCTGTAATACATCATCCCGCAACTAACTCATTAGTTGCATTGCTTGCAAGGCTTATGGTGATGTGTATTACCGAGAGGGCCCAGAGATACCTCTCCGACAATCGGAGTGACAAAGCCTAATCTCGATCTATGCCAACTCAACAATTATCATCGGAGACGCCTGTAGAGCACCTTTATAATCACCCAGTTACGTTGTGACGTTTGGTAGCACACAAAGTGTTCCTCCGGTATTCGGGGGTTGCACAATCTCATAGTCATAGGAACATGTATAAGTCATGAAGAAAGCAATAGCAATATACTAAATGATCAAATGCTAAGCTGACGGAATGGTTCAAGTCAATCACATCATTCTCTAATGATGTGATCCCGTTAATCAAATGACAACTCATGTCTATGGCTAGGAAACTTAACCATCTTTGATTCAACGAGCTAGTCAAGTAGAGGCATACTAGTGACACTTAGTTTGTCTATGTATTCACACATGTACTAAGTTTCCGGTTAATACAATTCTAGCATGAATAATAAAAATTTATCATGATATAAGGAAATATAAATAACAACTTTATTATTGCCTCTAGGGCATATTTCCTTCAGTTACGTTGTGACGTTTGATAGCACACAAGGTGTTCCTCCGGTATTCGGGAGTTGCATAATCTCATAGTTAGAGGAACATGTATAAGTCATGAAGAAAGCAATAGCAATAAAACTAAACGATCATTATGCTAAGCTAACGGATGGGTCTTGTCCATCACATCATTCTCTAATGATGTGATCCCGTTCATCAAATGAAAACACATGTCTATGGCTAGGAAACTTAACAATCTTTGATTAACGAGCTAGTCATGTAGAGGCATACTAGGGACACTCTGTTTTGTCTACGTATTCACACATGTACTAAGTTTCCGGTTAATACAATTCTAGCATGAATAATAAACATTTATCATGATATAAGGAAATATAAATAACTACTTTATTATTGCTTCTAGGGCATATTTCCTTCAGTCTCCCACTTGCACTAGAGTCAATAATCTAGTTCACATCGTCATGTGATTTAACACCAATAGTTCACATATTTATGTGATTTGTTCACATCGCCATGTGACTAATACCCAAAGGGTTTACTAGAGTCAATAATCTAGTTCACATCGCTATGTAATTAACACCCAAAGAGTACTAATGTGTGATCTTGTTTTGCTTGTGAGAGAAGTTTAGTAAACAGGTCTGTCACATTCAGAGCCATATGTATTTTGCAAATTTTCTATGTCTACATTGCTCTGCTTGGAGCTACTCTAGCTAATTGCTCCCACTTTCAATATGTATCCAGTTTGAGACTCAGAGTCATCCAGATCGGTGTAAAAGCTTGCATCGACGTAACTCTTTACGACGAACTCTTTATCACCTCCATAACCGAGAAATACTTCCTTAGTTCTCTTAGGTTACTAAGGATAACTTTGACCGCTGTCTAGTGATCTACTCCTGGATCACTATTGTACCCTCTTGCCAAACTCATAGCAAGGCACACAAGAGGTCTGGTACACAACATGGCATATTTATAGAACCTATGGCTGAGGCATAGGGAATGACTTTCATTCTATTTCTATCTTCTACCGTGGTCGGGCTTTATTGAGTCTTACTCAACTTCACACTTTACAATATAGGCTAGAACTCCTTTGACTAATCCATTTTGAACTCCTTCAAAATCTTGTCAAGGTGTGTGCTTCGTGAAAGTCTTATTAAGCGTCTCGATCTATCTCTATAGATCTTGATGCCCAATACATAAGTAGCTTTGCCGAGGTCTTTTATTGAAAAATTCTTATTCAAGTATCCTTTTATGCTATCCAGAAATTCTATATCATTTCCAATCAACAATATGTCATCCACATATAATATCAGAAATGCTACAGAGCTCCCACTCACTTTCTTTTAAATACAGGCTTCACCATAAGTCTGTATAAAACCATATGCTTTGATCACCTTATCAAAGCATATATTCCAACTCCGAGATGCTTGCACTAGTCCAAAAATGGATCACTGGAGCTTGCACACTTTGTTAGCACCTTTAGGATCGACAAAACCTTCTGGTTGCATCATATACAACTCTTCTTTAAGATATCCATTAAGGAATGTTGTTTTGACATCCATTTTCCAAACTTCATAATCATAAAATGCGGCGATTGCGAACATGATTCGGACATACTTAAGCATCGCTACAAGTGAGAAGGTCTCATCGTAGCCAACTCCTTGAACTTGTCAAAAACCTTTCGCAACAAGTCGAGCTTTGTAGATAGTAAAATTACCGTCAGCGCAGTCTTCTTCTTGAAGATCCATTTATTCTCGATGGCTTGCCGATCATCGGGCAAGTCAACCAAAGTCCACACTTTGTTCTCATACATTGATCCCATCTCAAATTTCATGGCCTCAAGCCATTTCGGGGAATCTGGGCTCATCATCGCTTCCTCATAGTTCATAGGTTCATCATGGTCTAGTAACATGACTTCCAGAATAGGATTACCGTACCACTCTGGTGCGGATCGTACTCTGGTTGACCTACGAGGTTTGGTAGTAACTTGATCTGAAGTTTCATGCTCATCATCATTAGCTTCCTCACTAATTGGTGTAGGAATCACTTGAACTGATTTCTGTGATGAACTACTTTCCAATTCGGGAGAAGGTATAATTACCTCATCAAGTTCTACTTTCCTCCCACTCACTTCTTTCGAGAGAAACTCCTTCTCTAGAAAGGATCCATTCTTAGTAACGAATATCTTACCTTCAGATCTGTGATAGAAGGTGTACCCAACAGTCTCCTTTGGGTATCGTATGAATACACATTTCTCCGATTTGGGTTCGAGCTTATCAGGTTGAAGCTTTTTCACATAAGCATCGCAGCCCCAAACTTTAAGAAACGACAACTTGGGTTTCTTGCTAAACCACAGTTCATGTGGTGTCATCTCAACAGATTTAGATGGTGCCCTATTTAACGTGAATGCAGCCGACTCTAAAGCATAACCCCAAAACGATAGCGGTAAATTAGTAAGAGACATCATAGATCGCACCATATCTAGTAAAGTACGATTACGACGTTCGGACACACCATTACGCTGTGGTGTTCTAGGTGGCGTGAGTTGCAAAACTATTCCACATTGTTTCAAATGAAGACCAAACTCATAACTCAAATATTCACCTCCACGATCAGATTGTAGAAACTTTATTTTCTTGTTACGATGATTTTTGATGTCGCTTGAAGCTACATCGGTATTTCCCCAAAGAGGAAGGGATGATGCAGCACAACGGCGGTAGGTATTTCCCTCAGATATGAAACCAAGGTTATCGAATCAGTAGGAGAACCAAGCAACACAACGTAAACAGCCCCTGCACACTAAGAACAAATACTCGCAATCCGACGTGTTAAAGGGGTTGTCAATCCCTTTCGGGGTACGGTGCCTCAAGATAGGCAAAACGGACGTGAGGAAATTGTAGTAGATTGATAGATCGAACGCCAAACAAAATAAATAAGAATAAATTGCAGCAAGGTATTTTTTATTTTTTGGTTTAATAGATCTGAAAATAAATGCAAGGAAAAAGTAGATCGTAGGCAAATATATGAGAAAGAAGACCCGGGGGCTGTAGGTTTCACTAGTGGCTTCTCTCGAGAAAAATAGCAAACGGTGGGTAAACAAATTACTGTTGGCCAATTGATAGAACTTCAAATAATTATGACAATATCCAGGCAATGATCATTACATAGGCATCACGTCCAAGATTAGTAGACCAACTCCTGCCTACATCTACTACTATTACTCCACACATCGACCGCTATCCAGCATGCATCTAGTGTATTAAGTTCATGGAAAAATGGAGTAATGCAATAAGAATGATGACTTGATGTAGACAAGATCTGTTTATCTATTGCGTAGATATAGATCCCATCTTTTTATCCTTAGTAGCAACTATACATACGTGTCAGTTCCCTTTCTGTCACTGGGATCAAGCACCGTAAGATCGAACCCACTATCGGGCACCTCTTCTCACTGCAAGATAAATAGATCAAGTTGGCCAAACAAAACCCAAATATCGGAGAAGAAATATGAGGCTATAAGCAATCATGCATATAAGAGATCAAAGAAGACTCAAATAGCTTTCATGGATAAAAAGATAGATCTGATCATAAACTCATAGTTCATCGCATCCCAACAAACACACCGCAAAAAGAGTTACATCATATGGATCTCCAAGAGACCATTGTATTGAGAATCAAACGAGAGAGAGGAAGCCATCTGGGATATTGGGGTATTTATAGAGCAAAGAGGCAGTCCGGAGGGCACCCGAGGTGGGCACAACCCACCAGGGCGCGCCTGGGCCTCATGGTGCGCCCTGGTGGGTTGTCCCCTCCTCAGGACTCCCCCCAGGTGCAACCAGGGCCCAATATCTTCCTTCTGGTCCATTAAAAATCTCCGAAAAGTTTCATGGCATTTGGACTTCGTTTGATATTGATTTCCTACGATGTAAAAAAACATGGAAAAACAGCAACTGGCACTTGGCACTATGTCAATAGGTTAGTACCAAAAAATGATATAAAATGACTATAAAATGATTATAAAACATCCAAGATTGATAATAAAACAACATGGAACAATCAAAAATTATAGATACGTTGGAGAAACAAACACCTGCTAGCCTCCTGTGTGCGAAGCACGTCGGTAGAACCAGTCTCATGAACGCGGTCATGTAATGTCGGTCCGAGCCGCTTCATCCAACAATACCACCAAATCAAAGTAAGACGTTGGTGGTAAGCAGTATAACTATTATCGCCCACAACTCATTGTGATCTACTCGTGCATATAAACATCTACGCATAGACCTGGCTCTGGTACCACTGTTGGGGAACGTAGTAATTCAAAAAAAATCCTATGATCACGCAAGATCTATATAGGAGAAGCATAGCAACGAGTGGGGAGAGTGTGTCTACGTACCCTCGTAGACCGAAAGCGGAAGCGTTTAGTAATGCGGTTGATGTAGTCGAACGTCTTCAAGATCCAACCGATCCAAGTACCGAACGTATGGCACCTCTGTGTTCAGCACACGTTCAACATGATGACGCCCCTCGAGCTCTTGATCCAGTTGAGGACGAGGGAGAGATTCGTCGGCACGAGGGCGTGGCGACGGTGATTATGAAGTTACCGGCGCAGGGCTTGGCCTAAGCACTACGGCGATATTACCGAGGTGTTAAACTATGGAGGGGGGCACTGCACACGGCTAAGAGAAGACTTGTTGAGCCTTTGGGGTGCCCCCTTCCCCGTATATAAAGGAGGGGGGAAGGAGGCGGCCGACCTAGGGGCGCGCCAAAGAGGGGAGTCCAACTAGGACTCCCAATCCTAGTTGGACTCCCTTTCCTTTTCTGGAGAGGGGGAAAGAGGGAAGGGGAGGAGGGGAAGAGGGAAATGAATATGCCCTAGAGGCAATAATAAAGTTGTTATTTATATATCCTTATAACATGATAAATGTTTATTATTCATGCTAGAATTGTATTAACCGGAAACTTAGTACATGTGTGAATACATAAACAAACAGAGTGTCCCTAGTAGCCTCTACTTGACTAGCTTGTTAATCAAAGATGGTTAAGTTTCCTAGCATAGACATGTGTTGTCGTTTGATGAACGGGATCACATCATTAGAGAATGATGTGATGGACAAGACCCATCCGTTAGCTTAGCATGATGATCATTTAGTTTTATTGCTATTGCTTTCTTCATGACTTATACATGTTCCTCTGACGATGAGATTATGCAACTCCCGAATACCGGAGGAACACCTTGTGTGCTATCAAATGTCACAACATAACTGGGTGATTATAAAGATGCTCTACAGGTGTCTCCGAAGGTGTTTGTTGGGTTGGCATAGATCAAGATTGGGATTTGTCACTCCGTGTATCAGAGAGGTATCTCTGGGCCCTCTCGGTAATGCACATCACTATAAGCCTTGCAAGCAATGTGACTAATGAGTTACTTGCGGGATGATGCATTACGGAACGAGTAAAGAGACTTGCCGGTAACGAGATTGAACTAGGTATGAGGATACCGACGATCGAATCTTGGGTAAGTAACATACCGATGACAAAGGGAATAACGTATGTTGTTATGCGGTTTTGACCGATAAAGATCTCCGTCGAATATGTAGGAGCCAGTATGAGCATCCAGGTTCCGCTATTGGTTACTGACCGGAGATGTGTCTCGGTCATGTCTACATAGTTCTCGAACCCGTAGGGTCCGCACGCTTAATGTTCGATGACGATTTGAATTATGAGTTATGTGATTTGATGAACCGAAGTTTGTTTGGAGTCCCAGATGAGATCACGGACATGACGAGGAGTCTTGAAATGGTCGAGACATAAATATTGATATATTGGAAGGTTGCATTTGGACATCGGAATGGTTCCGGGATGTTCGGGCATTTTTTCGGAGTACCGGGAGGTTACCGGAACCCCCCGGGGAGTTAATGGGCCTTCATGGGCCCTCGTGGAGAGAGAAGGCAGCGGCCAGGTGGAAGCGCGCGCCCCCAAGCCCAAACCGAATTGGACTAGGGTTGGGGGGGCGCCCCTGTCCTTATCCCCTCTTCTCCCTTCCCTCCTTCTCCTAGTTGGAATAGGAAAGGGGGGCCGAATCCTACTTGGACCGGGAGTCCAAGTAGGACTCCCCCCTTTGGCGCACCCCCTCTAGGGCCGGCCTCCTCTTCTCCCCTCCTTTATATACGTGGGAGGGGGCACCCCAAAGACACACAAAAGTTTCTCTTAGCCGTGTGTGGTGCCCCCTCCACAGTTACACACCTCGGTCATATCGTCGTAGTGCTTAGGCGAAGCCCTGCGCCGGTAACTTCATCATCACCGTCGCCACGCTGTCGTGCTGAAGAAACTCTCCCTCGTCCTCAATTGGATCAAGATCTCGAGGGACATCATCGAGCTGAACGTGTGCTGAACTCGGAGGTGCCGTACGTTCGGTGCTTGGATCGGTTGGATCGCGAAGACGTTCGACTACATCAACCTCTTTACTAAACGCTTCCGCTTTCGGCCTACGAGGGTATGTGGACACACTCTCCCCGCTCGTGGCTATGCTTCTCCTAGATAGATCTTGCGTGATTGTAGGAATTTTTTTGAAATACTACGTTCCCCAACAGTGGCATCCGAGCCAGGTCTATGCGTAGATGTTATATGCACGAGTAGAACACAAAGAGTTGTGGGAAATAATAGTCATACTACTTACCAGCAACGTCTTACTTTGATTCGGTGGTATTGTTGGATGAAGCGGCCCGGACCGACATTACATGACCGAGTTCATGAGACTGGTTCTACCGACGTGCCTTGCACACATGTGGCTAGCGGGTGTCAGTTTCTCCAACTTTAGTTGAATCGAGTTTGACTACGCCCGGTCCTTGTTGAAGGTTAAAACAGCACACTTGGCGAAAAATCGTTGTGGTTTTGATGCATAGGTAAGAATGGTTCTTGCTAGAAGCCCGTAGCAGCCACTTAAAACTTGCAACAAGAAAGTAGAGGACGTCTAACTTGTTTTTGCAGGGCATGTTGTGATGTGATATGGTCAAGACGTGATGAGATATAAATTGTTGTATGAGATGATCATGTTTTGTAACCGTTATCGGCAACTGGCAGGAGCCTTATGGTTGTCGCTTTATTGTATGAAATGCAATCGCCATGTAATTGCTTTACTTTATCACTAAGCGGTAGCGATAGTCGTAGAAGCAATAGTTGGCGAGATGACAACGATGCTAAGATGGAGATCAAGGTGTCAAGCCGGTGACGATGGATATCATGACGGTGCTTTGGAGATGGATATCAAAGGCACAAGTTGATGATGGACATATCATGTCACATATTTTGTTTGCATGTGATGTTTATCTTTTATGCATCTTATTTTGCTTAGTTCGGTGGTAGCATTATAAGACGATCCCTCATTAAATTTCAACGTATAAGTGTTCTCCCTGAGTATGCACTGTTGCTATAGTTCGTCATGCCGAGACACCACGCGATGATCGGGTGTGATAAGCTCTACGTTCACATGCAACGGGTGCAAGAAAGTTTTTCACACACACAATACTCGGGTTAAACTTGACGAGCCTAGCATATGCAGATATGGCCTCGGAACACTGGAGATCGAAAGGTCGAACGTGAATCATATAGTAGATATGATCAACATAGAGATGTTCACCATTGAAAACTGCTCCATCTCACGTGATGATCAGACATGGTTTAGTTGATTTGGATCACGTGATCATTTAGATGACTCGAGGGATGTCTAAGTTGGAGTTCTTAAGTAATATGATTAATTGCACTTTAATTTATCATGAACTTAGTCCTGATAGTTTTTGCATATCTATGTTGTACATTAATAGCTCGCGTTGTAGCTCCCCTATGTTTTTGATATGTTCCTAGAGAAAACTAAGTTGAAAGATGATAGTAGCAATGATGCAGACTAGGTCCGTGATCTGAGGATTATCCTCATTGCTGCACAGAAGAATTATGTCCTTGATGCACCGCTAGATGACGGACCTATTGCAGGAGCTGATGCAGACGTTATGAACGTTTGGCAGGCTCGATATGATGACTACTTGATAGTTTAGTGCGCCATGCTTAACGGCTTAGAACCGGGACTTCAAAAACATTTTGAATGCCACGGAACATATAAGATGTTCCAAGAGCTGGAATTGGTATTTCAGACTCATGCCCGAGTTGAGAGGTATGAGATCTCTGACAAGTACTTTGCCTACAAGATGGAGGAGAATAGCTCAACCAGTGAGCATGTATTCAGAATGTGTGAGTACTACAATCGCTTGAATCAAGTGGGAGTTAATCTTCCAGATAAGATAGTGATTGATAGAGTTCTATAGTCACTATCACCAAGCTATTAGAACTTCGTGATGAACTATAATATGCAAGGGATGACAAAAATGATTCCCGAGCTCTTCACGATGCTGAAATCGACAAAGGTAGAAATCAAGAAAGAGCATCAAGTGTTGATGGTTGACAAGACCACTAGTTTCAAGTAAAAGGGCAAGGGAAAGAAAGGGAACTTCAAGAAGAATGGCAAGCAAGTTGCCACTCCCGTGAAGAAGCCCAAACCTAGACCTAAGCCCGTAACTGAGTGCTTCTGCTGCAAAGGGAAAGGTCACTGGAAGCGGTACTACCCCAAATAATTGGCGAATAAGAAGGATGGCAATGTGAACAAAGGTATATTTGATATACATGTTATTGATGTGTACTTTACTAGTGTTCATAGTAACCCCTGGGTATTTGATACCATTTCAGTTACTAAAATTAGTAAACTCGAACATGAGTTACAAAAATGAATAGAGACTAGTTGAGGGTGAGGTGACGATGTGTGTTCGAAATGATTCCAAGGTTGATAAGATCACCATCGCATACTCCCTCTACCTTCAGGATTAGTATTGGAACTAAATAAATGTTATTTAGTGTTTGCGTTGAGCATGAATATGATTGGATCATGTTTATTGCAATACGGTTATTCATTTAAGTTAGAGAATAATTGTTGTTCTATTTACATGAATAAAACCTACTATGGTCTTACATCCAATGTAAATGGTTTACTGAATCTCGATCGCAGTGATGCACATAATATTGATGCCAAAATATGCAAATTTGATAATGATAGTGCAACATATTTGTGGCACCGCCGTTTAGGTCATATTGGTGTAAAGCGCACGAAGAAACTCCATGCAGATGGACTTTTGGAATCATTTGAATATGAATCACTTGATGCTTGCGAACCATGCCTCATGGGCAAGATGACTAAAACTCTGTTCTCCGAAACAATGGAGCGAGCTAATGACTTATTGGAAATAATACATACCGATGTATGCGGTCCGATGAGTGTTGAGGCTCGCGGTGGGTATCGTTATTTTCTGACCATCACAGATGATTTGAGCAGATATGGGTATATCTACTTAATGAAACACAAGTCTGAAACAGTTGAAAAGTTCAAAGAATTTCAGAATGAAGTAGAGAATCATCGTAACAAGAAAATAAAGTTTCTATGATCTGATCGCGGAAGCGAATATTTGAGTTACGAGTTTGGCCTTCATTTAAAACAACGTGGAATAGTTTCACAACTCACGCCACCTGGAACACCATAGCGTAATGGTGTGTCCGAACGTCGTAACCGTACTTTATTAGATATGGTGCGATCTATGATGTCTCTTACCAGTTTACCACTATCATTTTGGGGTTATGCATTAGAGACAGCTGCATTCACGTTAAATAGGGCACCATCTAAATCCGTTGAGACGATGCCGTATGAACTGTGGTTTGGCAAGAAACCTAAGCTGTCGTTTCTTAAAGTTTTGGGTTGCAATGCTTACGTGAAAAAGCTTCAGCCTGATAAGCTCGAACCCAAATCGGAGAAGTGTGTCTTCATAGGATACCCAAAAGAGACTGTTGGGTACACCTTCTATCACAGATCCGAAGGCAAGATCTTTGTTGCTAAGAATGGATCCTTTCTAGCGAAGGAGTTTCTCTCAAAAGAAGTGAGTGGGAGGAAAGTAGAACTTGATGAGGTAATTGTACCTACTCTTGAATTGGAAAGTAGTTCATCACAGAAATCAGTTCCAGTGATGCCTACACCAATTAGTGAGGAAGCTAATGATGATGATCATGAAACTTCAGATCAAGTTACTACCAAACTTCGTAGGTCAACCAGTGCACGTTCCGCACCAAAGTGGTACGGTAATCCCGTTTTGGAAGTCATGTTACTAGACAATGACAAACCTACGAACTATGAGGAAGCGATGATGAGCCTAGATTCCGCGAAATGGCTTGAGGCCATAAAATCTGAGATGGGATCCATGTATGAGAACAAAGTATGGACTCTGGTTGACTTGCCCGATGATCGGCAAGCAATAGAGAATAAATGGATCTTCAAGAAGAAGACTGACGCTGACGGTAATGTTACTGTCTACAAAGCTCGACTTGTTGCGAAAGGTTTTCGACAAGTTCAAGGAGTTGACTACGATGAGACGTTCTCACCTGTAGCGATGCTTAAGTCTATCTGAATCATGTTAGCAATTGCCGCGTTTTATGATTATGAAATTTTGCAAATGGATGTCAAAACTACATTCCTTAAAGGATATCTTAAAGAAGAGTTGTATATGATGCAACTAGAAGGTTTTGTCGATCCAAAAGGTGCTAACAAAGTGTGCAAGCTCCAGCGATCCATTTTATGGACTGGTGCAAGCCTCTTGGAGTTGGAATATACGCTTTGATAGTGTGATCAAAGCATATGGTTTTATACAGACTTTTGGAGAAGCTTGTTTTTACAAGAAAGTGAGTGGGAGCACTACAGCCTTTCTGATAAGTATATGTGAATGACATATTGTTGATCGGAAATGATGTAGAATTTTCTGGAAAGCATAAAAGAGTGTTTGAAAGGATTTTTTCAAAGAAAGACCTCTGTCGGATCACGGGTTCCGGCAAAACCCTTAAGGTTCGAACTCTCGGGTGCACGCGAAGTTCTCTCCCTCCTACCGATCCGCGTCCTAACTAGCTAAGATCTCAAGAACGAGCTCGATGAACTCACAATCACAAAGACACGAGGTTTATACTGGTTCGGGCCACCGTCGTGGTGTAATACCCTACTCCAGTGTGGTGGTGGTGGATTGCCTCTTATGCTGATGATTAACAGTACAAGGGGAAGAACAGCCTCCTGAGGTTGAGGTGTTCTTGCACTTGGTGCGCTTGTGGGTGAGAGGATGGAAGGTGGAATCGATCCCCCCTACTGTGGTGGCTAGTTCTACTTATATAGGCCCTGGTCCTCTTCCCAAATATTGAGCGGGAAGGGAGCCAACAATGGCCAATTTGAAAGGGGACAGCTAGTACAGCTTATCCTGACAAAAGCGGTCTTCGCCTGCAAAAGGCTCTGGCGGTGACGCCGCCTTGGGCTCCATGGTGACCTCCGTCTTGCCGTCCTGCCGGTCTTGGTCTCGTTGCACCGATATGGAAACCTTTGCTTGATGCCTCGGTACTCCGCGCCTGCGCTCGCTCCCTTAGCACCAAAGAGGAAACAAGGACACTGCGCGCTTGCGCCCACCTGGCGCCAGCCTGATCTTGATCGTCATGGCTCACGTCACGAGAGCCTTGCGAGGTTTGCCCTGCCTTGATCTCTCCACCCCTCGCGAGCCTGCCTGGTGAGGTCGCTCCTGAGGAGGTCTTGTGTCGTCCGCCTCACGAGGCTTGGCCCCTCGCGAGGGTCTTGAATGCCTTGTTGGTGAAGATGGGCCGTACAGGCCTGCTAGCATAGCCACGCCGTGGGCCACAGGCAGGCAAGTCTGGGCACCCCCATTCCTAGAATGCCGACAGTAGTCCCCGGGCCCAAGGCGCGCTCGGGCTTGGCTTTGAGGCGAAGCCAAAGGTCAAGTGCGGAGCGCCGCGGGCCCCAAAAGCCTGCGGCCTTGGTCGACGCGTGGCGGTTGATTGGACGTGGCCGTCTCCGCTTCCCCACGCCGCCTTGGCAACTGCCTGACATGACAAGTCCCTCTTCCCATTCCGCTTGCTTCTTCCTCTGCTCCACCACCGACCCCAATGGCACCGTCGAAGAGATTCTCCGCCGTAGAGAAAGGGAAGGTTCCTCGCGAGGGGCCCAGCTCTCCAGCGCCTAAGCGGGGACACGGCCGTCCCGCAAGCACACCGCGACCAGGCCGTGGCCCCCCGAACCCGCGGTGGCGCCACTGCGCGCGGCAGGGGTCGCTCCAGTCGTGGGAGCCCTGTCGACGAAGGGAGACGCGCCATGGTCGCGCGGCCTCCCCGGCCGCGCTTCCATTCCGCGGAGGTGTTGCCGGAGTTCGTTGTCTGGTCGGAGGATCTGGCTGGCAACTGGCTCCAGCTTCCCCGCTTCTTTGCCGATGAGGTGCCGGCTTCTGGCTCAGGTGGGCTCTGGCTGCAGGCGGACAGTTGCTGCAGCCGGGCTTCTTGGGTTGCTGTCGAGGTCTCCATTACGGGCAACATAGCTCTGGCCCGCGGTTGGCAGACGTTTGCCCGCGCGCGCGGCCTGGGCAGGCGGTGCACCCTCCACTTCAAGTACGATGGTGATGCGACCCTCTATGTGAGGGTGTTTGGGGAAGATGGTCGCCGCGCCGGATGCTACCCCGAGGTGAACGACGGCGGGGAGGTGCTCGGCCTTGGCGATGGTCGGGACGAGGGGGAGGGCGAACCCGCCGGTCGCGCCTCGTCCAGCTATGGTGGCTCTTCTCCTGGCGACATCTCCAGCAGTGGCGGCTACGACCAGCCGCCGCGCTCGCTTCGAAGGTGGTAGCGGGTCATCTCGTCGCCGCGCCTTCGTGAAGCGCGAGGAAGATCCGGCTGAGCCCGGGACGTCGCCGAGGGCTTGCCCCCACGGGCCGCTGCAGGGGCGAGCGTCGCTTTTGTCTCGTTCTTCCTTTCTTTCCTGCATAAAAAATGAAACCAGTGTGGGCCCGGAGGGGCATGTATCGAACTATGATTCCTCAATCGTTATGCTATGCTTATTGTGTCCGTGCTGGGTCGTTATTTTGTGCTGGGATAACTTAGCTTGGCGTGTTCGGGGCGGCCTCTTCTTCACGAGGCACTTGTTTCCTTGTGCCCGTCTTGACTTAGTGGTCGCTCAGGAACTGCAAAAATTCGCTGGGAAGCTCACTAGGAACTTGTCGCTCACCCAAGCCTTGGCTCGGCGCTTCATATCGCGGTACCCGAGGGGCACGAATATAGGGGAGGTACGCCAGCCTGTGGGTTCGAACAAGGGTGTGCCTTGCGAGAAAGCAGACAGAAGGCAGAGAGAGGAAAAACGCTCGCGAGGGCACCTGCCTAGCCCCCTCGTGAGGTATACGAGAGAGAGAACACAGGTGAACTAGAGTCGGAAATAGCGGGAAAAGGCAACGAAACCAAATCAGCAAGGAACACCAGAAGCAAACTTTGATTAAAAGAGGGCGAGCCAACTACGGAAAGCAAATGAAAAGCCGCGTTCGGCACCTAGTCTAGTCTTCAAGTGTTCTCACCAGCGCGGAGCTAAGTGCTGCCACTAGGAGTGGGAGGGAGCCTCCGAGGCCCGAGGGCGGCTCTCCGGAGACTCCGGGGCGTGTGCAGCCCCACTCATTATTACGTGAGAGTGTCACGGGCGGTGATTCTTCACAGGCACCGGGCCTTCTTCACAGGCACTGGGCCTTTCTTCACAGGCACTGGGCCTTGCTTCATGGGTAGAACTTCCGAAGATGCTGGATGTTCCAGGCATTCTGGATGGGCACCCCGTCCAACGTCTCCAGGCGCGTGGCGCCAGGCCTAGAGACATGGACAACCTTGAACGGGCCCTCCCACATAGGTGAGAGCTTGTGCAGCCCTTCCCTGGAGAGGACCCGCCTCAGGACGAGGTCGCCCGCCTCGAGTGTCCTGGAACGGATGTTGCGGCAGTGGTATCGTCGCAGCGCCTGCTGGTACCTTGCCGCCCTCAGCGCGGCCTCGCGGCGACGTTCCTCCCCCAGCACGAGGTCCATCCCCCGCGTGGCGTCCTGTTGCGTTTCATCAAACTCCAGGACCCGTGTGGAGCGATGCTTGACCTTGTGAGGGAGGACTGCTTCGGCTCCGTAGACGAGGAAGAACGGGGTCTCACCCATCGGCTTGGTGGCGGTGGTGCGGATGGACCACAGCATGGACTGGAGCTCGTCGTGCCAGCCCCTGCCACAGCCTCGAGCTTCTTCTTGAAGGTCCTGGTCTTGAGGCCCCTCAGGGCCTCTGCATTAGCGCGTTCAGCCGGACCATTGCTTCTGGGGTGCGCCACCGAAGCGTAGCAGATCTGTGTTCCAAGGTTAGCACAGTATGTTTTGAAGAGGTTACTAGTGAACTGCGAGCCGTTGTCCGTGATGATGCGGTTGGGAACCCCGAAGCGGCTCACGAGACCCTATATGAACTTGACTGCGGAGCCAGCTGGGATGGTGCGGACGGCTTCCACTTCAACCCACTTGGTGAACTTGTCGATGGCGACGTAGAGGTAGCGGTAGCCCCCAGGCGCTCGAGGGGGTGGGCCCAAGATGTCCATCCCCCAGACTGCCAACGGCCACGTGAGCGGGATGGTCTGGAGGCCCTGAGCTGGCTGATGGATCTGCTTGGCGTGGAACTGGCAGGCTTCACAGGACTTCACCAGTTCGGCCGCGTCGTTGAGCGCCGTGGGCCAGTAGAATCCGCTGCGAAATACCTTGCCGACGAGGGTTCATGATGATGAGTGGTGCCCGCAGTCCCCGCCGTGTATGTCAATTAGCAACTCCTTCCCCTGGTCTCTGGAAATGCAACGCAGTGAAACATCATTCGGTCGCTTCCTGTATAACTCACCGCCCTGGATACAGTATGCCCACTACAAAAAAGACACATCCGTGACATTTTGGGCCGAACGAAAATCTTTTCTGTCATACTTATGACACTTCTATGATGGCAATTGTGACAAAACCCGGTATCATCATAGATGTGGTGGGGTCCTACTTCTATGACAAAAAATCATGACAGAAAATGGGCTTTTCGTCCTGGGCGGGCCGGAGACGCAGCTGCATGACATTCTTTGGGCCGTCCATGAAGAAAAAAACCGTGGTAGAAGCGAGGGCGCGGAAAATATCGGGTAGTCCCCGGTTACGGTGGGTGGTCGGGGGCCGAGCGATGCGCGTTTCTCTCGTACGTACGCGCGTGTGTGCGAGGCATTGGGCTCTAACTGAACCCGAGCGAGGCGTTGGGCTCCAACTAAACCCGAGTGATTGCACTGCAGGCTACGCGTTACTGAACCCGAGCGATCGATCGATGGCTATTAACTGAACCCGATCGAGCGATTCCTTCGCTACTCCTGCTAACTGAAGCCGATCGATGCTGCCTCTGGATGAACAGTGAGCGTTGCGGGGGGGGGGTTGGATGAACAGTTCCCGGTAGGGGTGGATGAACAGGACCCCGTGGCGTTGCCTCTGGATGGACAGTGAGCGTTGCTGGGGGGTTTGGATGAACAGTTCCCGATGAGGGTGGATGAACAGGACCTCGATCGTTCGAGACGGTTGGGGCTGGATGAACAGGACCCCGTGGAGGGAAGGATGAGCAGGACCACCCCGTGGAGGGCAGGATGAACAGTAGACGGTGGAGGGCTGGATGAACAGTAGCCCGTGGAGGGGTGGTTGAACAGGAGCCCGTGGAGAGGGCTGGTGGAACAGTAGCCGGTGGAGTACCGCGCGGTGGAGGCTGGATGAACAGGAGCCCGTGGATGAACAGTGCAGGTGGAGGCTGGAGGAGGTTGACGGTGGATGAACAGTAGCCCGTGGAGGCTGGAGGGGGTCGACGGTGGAGATGAACAGTATCCCATGGAGTCCTATTTTGCTGTATGCCACACCCCTCCCGATGAACAGGACCCCTGTTTCGACCGTAGCGCTCCAACACAAGTCCGTTTCCTCCGTTTTGCGGTACGCCACACCCCTCCCGATCAACAGGACCCCCGTTTCGACCGTAGGAGGTCCGTTTCCTCCGTTTTGTGGTACGCCAGACCCCTCCCGATGAACAGGATCCCGTTTCGAACGTGGCCGGTCGAACACAAGGCCGTTTCCTCCGTTCTGCGGTACGCCAGGCCTCGTTTCCATCGGCTGTTCCGTCCAAGCCCTCCCGATGAACACGACGACGCATTCTGTTCCGACCCAGCCGGTTGGCTCCCCATGAACACGACGACGACACTGTTTCTCCGTTCCGACCCAGCCGGTTGGCTCCCCATGAACACGACGATGACGCTGTTTCTCCGTTCCGACCCAGCCATGTACACAAGCCCTGGCCGTACGTATGCGCGAGTAGGCGTTCGAGACCCTGCCCGTATGTACGCACGTGGCCGTATTTTCTTTCTTGCACACTGGCCGCTGTACGTACGTGTACATGCTACGTGCGCGCCTCTACATCGACCAGTATGTATGTACACGTTCGCGACCAGAATGACAACGCTATGTACGCTTGGACCAGGTTGGTCCCGACTGTCAGGCACTTCCTTGCCTGCGAAGATGTAGCTGGTGGGTCCCAGCAGTCAGGGGTGCGAATCGTTTTATTTTTTTGCCCAGACGCACTTCCTTGCGTGCGAAGATGTAGCTGGTGGGTCCCAACAGTCAGTGGGAAATGTTTTTTTCGCGAAATACGGTGGCCCGTCCGGTGGGTCCCTGCTGTCAGGTGGAGGAATAATTATTTTGCACGTAATAAGGAGGCACTTCCTTGCTGCAGCCGTGGACCCAGCTGTCAGCCTCTCCACGTACAGTACTCTTCCGATGGAAGTCGTTCCTTGACCATGTTGACCATGCCGCGCCGAGAGCACCAGGGCGGTGGACGATGGCGAGGCCTAGGAAGGGGACGACGCGGAGCCGGGGAAGACGCGGAAGTGGAAGCCCGCGCGGAGAGGAGTACGAGGGTTCACTAGTTCGGCTGCGGTGTGAGGCTGCCGTCGCCGCAGGGCCTGGCCAGCGGTGGGAATAGTAGGGGGCGGTGAGGCCTCCGCGGCAGCACAGCCGGCCACGGGAGGTAGGAGCATGCGGCACGACCGGCGCTGGTTTGGGCGGCTGGAGCAACAAGACCAGAGGTTGAAGAAGCACTACGGCCATTGGATGGACATTGTACGGTCACTGGAGCTAGAATCGTTCATATTGACTAAGTTGACAAAGCACTCCATCCCCTTCAACTTAGTAGGCCCACAAGTCAGCCTCCCACCAAGGTGGGTCCCAACTAGTAGGGGGAGTATTCATTTTTTTGTGCGTAATAAGGACGCACTTCCTTGCGTGCGAAGATATAGCTGGTGGGTCCGACCTGTCAGCGGTGGGAACGTTTTTTCGCGAAATACAGAGGCCCTTCCGGTAGGTCCCAGCTGTCAGGTGGAGGAATCATTTTGCGTGTAATAAGGAGGCATTTCCTTGCGTGCGGCCGTGGACCCAGCTGTCAGCCTCTCCACGCACAGTCTACTTCCGATGGTGTCGTTCGTTGACCACGTTGACCACTCTGCGCCGAGCGCATCCAAGATGGTGGACAACGGCGAGGCCCCGGACAGCAACGAGCCGGAGATGGGAAGACGCGGGAGTAGAGTCGCAGACGGAGAGGTGTACGAGGGTTAACTGGTTCTGGTGCGGTGTGGTTCGGCAGTCGGTGGAGAAGAACAGGAGGTATGGAGGGGTGTAGGGATGGCCTGGCCAACGGTGGAGTAGTGCTTCACAGCGAAGTGTGCTAAGCAGAGCAGCTAGCAGCAGGGGGCGGGAGTAGGTAGTCCCGGCGGCGCTGGAGGAAGAAGACGAGAGATTGAAGATGGATGCCGGTCGTTGGATGTAAATCCAACGGCTAACGATGTCAGAATCATTTGTTGACTAAGTTGAAAACGACTTGCGTTGGCTTCGGCCTATTGGCCCACATTTCAGCCTCCAAAAATGGCACGTATTCAACCCATTTTTCAGAATTTACAGTCTTTTTTTGCGGGGTAGAATTTACAGTCCATTTGATCATTTTTTAATTACAGTCCATTAGCTGGGCTGGGTGAACAAATAATGTATCCATGTGGCCCATTTATGTTTTTCCTAAAAAATTACAGGCCATTTGTACTTTCTCGAAATACACGATTTTGCTGGGCTGATTCTAATTATAATGTTGGGGTGGGCGCAGCAATGTTATCAAAAAATAAACAGGGGCTGAGCATTTTGTTATATATATATGTATATTTGAATAATAAGTGATTTATTATTACAATGGTCCTTAAATCTTACCAAGCTTTTGTACACAATCACCAGGATTTTCGTTGCCAAAAACATTCCAGGATTTTATTGTTAAGAAATTATTTTTATAAGTTAACAAGATGTGGGATATTGTTTTCTTACATATGTAAGTATCTGTTAAATATATGATGACAATAACAATAATATATAATAACATATAAAATAATTTGAATATATATATAATATAGTTAGAAGGGAAACATAAGTTGGACCAGGCGTTCCTATTCTTATATAGCAAAATAGAACAGACCTCTGCGTTTTGTTCAAAAAAATACATAAATTGGGCTGCCGATGTTTCAGGAAAAATAAAACCTAGGATGGGAGGTCCATAGGCCGGTCGATACATGACGGCCCTCAAGAAAATATAAATAGCCTTATGGACCTCCCATCCGAGGTCGTGGGCTGCGCATGTTAAAAAAGAAAGCCTAGACGGGGAAGCTGTTCCGCCCGGGTTCGATTCCACCTGTGCAGAGAAAATATCTCCAAATTTTTTGCCTCTGCCTTTATTGACATGTGGGTCCCAATTGTCATCATGCACACCACGTCCTACACTTGTCAAAACTTCGTCCCTCGTTTTCTCTATTTTTCGCACACTTGTCATATGAAGATGTGCTATGCATGAATGTTGATCAGCATGATGTTAACTGGTTGGTAGTTCTAGTTTCGACCATGAATAAAACTTCCAGCATGATGTTAACACTGTTTGAAAAGGCCGTGTTAATATAAATGCTCTGCCTCTGAAAGTTGCAGTTTCTTATCTGAAACTGAACTTGGAGTTTCTTATCTGAAACTGAAACTTGCAGTTTCTTCTTTGAGAATCACATTGTCTGCACTTTTATACTCCTATGAAACTACATTTTTTAAGTGCTAAAAATAGATCTCTAGAATTCGTAAAATACTTCATATGCTCAATACTGCAAATCTGAAATTCAAAAGACATTCATATCTGAAAGTACTCTCAAAATACACAACACAAAAAATAATTCACAACCTGCAAATACTAACAACCCTAAGCTCCTCCTGACGATTCACAACCTGCCCGACTATTGGTCTGGGGGGGGGGAGGCAAATCCCTCCTATTCCTCGGCGGCAGACATCCGCCCCGTGAGACAATGTGAACGGCGAGGGAGAGGATGGCGGGGAAGCGTTGTCGGGCCAACTGTTTTTCTCCTCTTGTAGTTGGGTTCGGTCGACGACGACTCCACCGGCTCGCTCTGGCACGTCACCCTCACAAACGGCACCCTGTAGATGCTCGATCCTTCAATCTCTGGTGGATGCTCCATCTGGGATCGATACTCCCACCACCGCTCCCTCACGATCGGATTCGGTGAATTTGTTTGCTCCATGGCCCAGAGGAGCAGCTCTATGTACTCTCGCGCGACTCCCTCCGGGAGTATCGCCGCCTTTTCGCTCTGTTGCAGATATTTGGCCATGGATGTCGCCGTCGCCGCTAGTTGGTCCTTGTTGTCAAACCAAGACTTGATCTCCAACATCCTAGCTAGCTTCACAGGGTCGCCATCTATGATCCTCACGTATCGGTTGTACTCCTCCATCGATCTGCTTCTCCACAACACCTTCACTCGCCGGCGGTGGTTTTTGAATGGAAGAGGAGAGGAGCAGCGCTGGTTTTGGTTTAGAACGGGAGAGGAGCGACGCTGGTTTTGGATTGGAACAGGAGAGGAGGGGCGGTGGTTTTGAAATGGAAGAGGAGAGGAGTGGCGCTGGATTTAGATTGGAATAGGAGAGGAGCGGCGGTGGTTTAAGAGGAGAACAGCGGAAGAGCGGCGCTGGTCTTGGAAGTAAATTTTTTGTTTTGCGTATTTTGGGTCAAAGTTTGACCACGTACTGTATTTGACAAGCAAAATGTGAATGCATGTCACCAAAAATTGTATCGTTTGCTTCGTATCTGAATGTACTTTCAAATTATATTATTTTTGCAACGTATAACATATATTTTATTTGCGAAAATCATGGTCAATTATGACCCAGAATAAAAGGGAGACTAGTTAATGTGGGATCGCTTTCTTAATTGAAGGGTAAATTGATTTTGATTTTGATTCAGTCACAGTGCGCCGGCCCTCTCGTCCAATCCTAAATCGCTACCACACGCTCATCTCCCTCTTCTCCATTGCAAAACCACCTCCTCTCCTTTCCATCATCTCCATTCCAAAACCACCGTCTCGCCTCTCCCTCTTCTCCATTGCAAAACCACCTCCTCTCTCCTCGAACGAGGATCCCCTGACGTAGCCCATCCTGCCATTGAGACACTAACACATCGGTCCCACCTAGCGCGGGGCCCACCTGTCAGCGACCGAAAGGCAGGGGAACCTCTCCTCTCCATTATCTCCATTCCAAAACCACCGTCTCGCCTCTCCCTCTTCTCTATTGCAAGACCACCGTCTCTCCTCCCATCTTCTAAAGCTAGTACCGGACCACTCAGAAGGACATCTATGGAGGGGATGCAGCAGCGAATCTGGCAGATCGCCGGCGGTGACCAGGAAAAGTTAGCCAGGTTGAAGGAGATCCTTACTTGATTTGACAATGAGTGGGAGATTTCGAGGACTGTGAGGGCCATGTGGCAATGTATGCGAAAGAGCGAGACGACGGCGATGAGGGCGGCGATGTACTCCTCGGCGGCAGTCACGCCGCAGTCCTTCGAGTTCATCGAGTATCTCCTCTAGGCGATGGAGCAGACAGATTCGCCCGAGGCAAAAGTTAGGCGGAGGTGGTGGGCGTACAGGTCGAAGGTCAAGCACCCAGAGGATAACGAATCGATCGAGTACGGTGTGTCGTTCGTGAGGGTGAAGAGCCAGCCGGAGCCACAGGAGTATTCGTTCTTCCACCGCAAGAGGAGGCCGGATGGCGCGACGTCGCTTCCCCGCTGTTCTCCACGGTTCCCTCGACGCTCGCCTCGTTTCAACGGCGTCAGTAGGGTTTAAGGTAAGCTTCACACTAACCTAATCTTACATCTGCTCATGCTTACAATCAGTGTGACAACTAATAAAAATCATGCTTACAATCAGTCTCCGAGTACTACGCCAATCACCCTAAAATAGCTCTGGACCTTTGGGTCAAAGTTGTGACACTGTGTACAAATAAAGAAAAATAGATTGGTGCTTCTTTCAGAAAAGAGTACACCCCTAGAAAACTGCCAATATAAGCTACTAGTATTTTTTTAAGTCTAAGCTACTAATATTTGGTTAGAGGATTTGCTGCCGAGAAAGATCCGTCCACAGTAAGCGCCACACATCCCACTGATGGTGGTGGATGCCAATGCTTAGATGGAGCAGGGTTGGTGTCGGTAATTTTTACTTGGCACCTAGCGCTCTGCATATATGCCGGTTCCATCCGTACATTTATGCAATTCCACCAAAATGCAGCTGAATAACCCTGTTTGCACAGATAATGAAAAGGCGTGATTACATTATAGTGGCACTAGTTGATGAAACATACACTAATAAAAAGAAGAAAATATTACATCATACTGGAAATCGACCCAAGTCTCCCCGATACACCTTCTGCCAGTGATGAACATCAGTGTACAGCGGTAGTACAAGGAGGGGCCTTGAGACATTCAAATCTCTATTTTTGTGCAGATTAACTAAAATTAAGCACCCCAGTTTGCAGAAACGCTTAAACATTAACAATGGGACTAGTTGATGAAACATACATTAACAAAGAGAAGCACTTTCTTTATCTACATTGGAAATGAAATGATAGAGAGGACACTCGCTCTATTTTAACTGTATTATTACTTCATTTTATCAGTGACACTAGGGTCGAGCAGGTGGCAAACAAGGTGTACCGTGCGTCGCAAGGATGAAGGCCGGGGGTGCTTAGACTGGGATGATGAAGCTGGCTCTTTCAGTCCCTATCTTCCCCCTGATGTTTATGTGGTAGCATTTGGGTTGTAATCCAAACTTGGTCGAGCTGGTGCTGCGCCCCCTACCTGCCTAGCTTATGTGGCGAACTTGTCTCCTGCTAGTACTTAGTCTGTTCTAGTAGTAGTTGCATAACTGCCCGTTTACACTGAGATGTTGTCGGATAATGGTTCTCTATGGTTGGGTTTCTTTAATGAAATCGGACGGAACCCCCTCTTTCGATATATAAAAAAAACAATGGCACTAGCGGTGCCAAAACATTGTCTCAAATCAATAGTGCCACTAGAATAAGGTGCAAAATAATAACATTGCTGCTTTATCATGGCAGTGCCAAAACAGTAGCACAAGAGCAAGATCAACATGCAGGATCTTTGGCAAACGGTCAGACCAAAAAGGAACATATCTCGTGATGGGAACCATATCTGCAGTCAACGCCATCGTAGAAGGGACGACACCAGTCACCAACATGGATGATTCAATTAATTCGACCTTTTGCTGCAGTTCACCTAAAATGAAGCAATGTCCCATGAGCTAGCAGCTTCTTCTTTTTTTTGAGTGAATTGCAAAAAACCACCACATTTGAAGTTGAAGCATCCAATTGCCACCACATTTCTAGCGCGTCCCAAAAATCCACCACTTTACTTGTAAATTTTCTCAATAAAAACAAATGACCGGTTTGCCGCAATTAACACGATTTCTGACAGGGCTGGCCCACCCGTCAGGTGCCACGTGGGCGAGGCGAGACGGCGAGTGGGTTGACGGCCGTTATGGCACGCGCGTGGTCAAAGCGCTCGCGGCTCTGACTGCTTGGCCCATTCTCCCCTCTTTCCCCCGTCTCTCTCTCTGTCCTGCGATGGCGGCGGCGGCTAAACCTAGCGGCAGCGGCGGCGAGTCAGCAGGCGGCGGAGGGACTGGAGGCGATGGTGATGCGTTCTCGGAGGTGGACAACTGGTTCGGCAGTAGTAGCTTGCCGACGCAGCGGGCTCCTTCACCGGAGCGATCCCCTTCGCCCCCCTCGCTGCCAGAGTGGGACATAGAGCGCCGTGCGGCGGCGGGCCTAGCACGCAAGATCAGGGCTTCAGGCGTGGGAGAAGGCCATCAGTGGGCTTCAGGGTTCGGCGGCGTGTGGTAAGATTTCTTCCCCCTCCACCCCTCTCTTCATTGGATTCACTGGAAATTTTAGGGTTGTTAGATTGCATATAAACCTATCATGTTACAGTAGGGTTGTTAATGGGCTGTTAGATTTTAGGAAATTTTAGGGTTGTTAGATTTTAGGAGATTTTAGGGCAGTTTGATTTTAGTGCTTTGTTTACTGAAGATTATTGTTTGTTTACTCAAGTGTTTTAGCTGATATAGTTAATATCTTTTCTGTACAACATGTTTCAGTAGGAAATATAGCTCTGGGTTTATGGTTTTATGCATGAATGCTTTGTTTAGTCCTTATTGACAGTGAAGATAGTGCTAATATCTTGTCTGAATAACATGTTACATTATTAAAACAGAATCAATGAAGCACTAATTCTCCTCAATTTTCTGTAGTTTGGATGATGAGATATGGGAAATAAGGTACCATTTTCAAGGGAGAGACAACTTGGAGAGGACCATTTCTCTGTCAGAAATTACTTATATTAACATGTTAGCACTGCTAGAGACTGAAGAGGGATATACTGAAGCTGACTACATGTTCTATATGAAAGAAGAAGGAAAGGGGGCAGCAGGAATGCAGGTTATTGACAGTGAAGATACTGTGGAAGAGATGCTAGACTATTATGCTGAGCAGAAGGTGCTCAACATAACTGTAATTAAGGCTAATGAGCCTAATCTAGGAGAGTTTAACAGGTCAAATATTGTGGAGGAACAAGTGCCTATAAGTAATGTGGGGGGTTCCAACATTATTTCTATAGATGAGGCAGGAGTATTGTTCCCTATTGCTGTTGAAGACACAGTTGAAGAGCTCTATGTTGTGCCTATTGCTGTTGTAGAGCCAGGTGAAGAGTCTCAATATATTAACACACAACAGAGCATGAATTTGAAGAAAGCAAAGGGCAAAGAGAAATTACAGGAAGATGTTGGCCCCTCTGATGATGAAGTGTTTGTTGATTTGAACTGCTGTGAGGAGGAAGATGAAATCATTGAGAAGGAAGATGAAATCATTGAGGAGTAAGAGCATGACATAGGTGATGAGGAGGAAGATGAAATCATTGAGAAGCTGAAGCAGAAAAGGAAACAGAGAGAGGATCCTATGCATCACTTTGAAGGAGACACGGAAGTGGAAGAGATGTGTCTAGAGGCAGAGGACTCAGACACAGAACCTAAGACACCTCTTCCTCAAACATTCAAGAAAGTAGGCAAAGCAGGCCCCACTACAAGATCACACCATGAAGTTGACATTGAGGTAATTCCTGATTTCATTCCATCTGATGATTCTGCTTGTTTCCCTGGGGACTATGGCATTAGTGATTCAGATGATGAGTCAGGTCTACCACTGCCTTGTGGAAGGAGAGTCAAGCCAAGAGGGCCAGGACTAGGATCTGGTATGATGAGACCAAGCCAGATGCTCATGACCAACTTTGCTTGAGTATGTGCTTCACTGATGTGTATCAGTTTAGAAGAGCACTTAGGAATTTTCATATCAGAATCCTTAGAAATTTCCAGTACCATAGGAACTGCAAGGATAGGATCATTGTGCATTGCAAAGAAAGGGACAATGGGTGTCCTTTTTTCATGACTGCATCCACAATTGCTCATGAGAAGACATTCTGCATCAAGAAGATGAAGTTGTTGCACACTTGTGGTGCACATGGAGAAAAAACCAAAGTGACAGTTGACCGGATGGCCAGAACATGTGAGCAGCAACTGAGAGATAATCCAAGGGCTGGTGTTGATGCAATTTTAAAAAGAACACAGACTAAGTATGGGCTGGAAGTGCCAAAGACCAAGGCCTACAGGGCAAGGTCATTGGCCATTGAAGTGGTGGAAGGTGACATGAAGGGACAATACACAAGGTTTAGGGATTATCTTCAAGCTGTGCTTGATACCAACCCTGGGAGCAGATGCATTGTGACTACCAGAGAGCTTGAGCTCCATCCTAGCCCAAATCCTAGGTTCCACTACATGTTCTACTATCTGAATGCTTCAAAAGAAGGTTTCTTGAATTGGTGTAGGCCCTTTATAGGTATTATATGCATTCTAAATTACTCCAATTCATTGCCCATATCTTGTACTTAATAATGCACTCATTTCACTACCCAATGCTTTAATACAGGTTTAGATGGTTGCTTTATCAAGCTTTCTACTGGGCAACAGATACTTGCTGCCACTGGTAGGGATGGGAATAACAACATATTCCCTATTGCAATTGGTATTGTTGATAAGGAGGACAAGGAAAGTTGGACCTTGGTTTCTTAGCCAATTAAGAGCTTGCATTGGAGAGGGGAACAAGTGGGGCACATACACAATCATCTCTGATAGACAGAAGGTATATTTTTCATTTCACAATTGAATGAGCAATTTCTAGAAATAATAATTTGTTATACTTGCTGCCATTATGAAGTTATATGATTAATACTTGCTGCCATTATGAAGTTATATGATTAATACTTGCTGCCATTATGAAGTTATATGATTAATACTTGCTGCATCTATATAATGACTTAAACAGGGGCTGTTGAATGCAATTCAAGCTGTGTTCCCACACTCACCTCAAAGATATTGTCTTAGACATATCTATGCAAATTTCCAGTCAGCTGGCTTCAGGAGTGAGGAGTTGAAGAAGCATATGGACAATGCTGCATATTCATACACCAAGAATGGTTTTGAGGTTGCAATGAATGAACTGAGAAAGGAGGATGAAGATGCTTGGAAGTGGCTTTGTGATATCCCTAAAGAGACTTGGGCAAGGCATGCTATGGATCACACATGCAAGACAGACCTAGTAGTTACCAATCTTAGTGAAGTATTTAACAAGATGATACTAGATGTGTGGAACAAGCCAATAAGGAGCGGTGTAGATGGATTCAGAACTAAGTTGATGGTTAAGTACCAAGCAGTTAGAGAGAAGACAGAGAAGAGTAAGTGGGAGATAACACCCACTTATATGGAGAAGTTGGAGGAGTCAAAGAAGTACTCAAGGCAATGCACTGCATACATGGCAGGTCCTGGTATTTGGCAAGTCACTAGTGGGGAGTCTACCTACTGTGTGAACCTTGATAAGTGGACCTGTGACTACAAGAAATGGGACTGGGAAACATACAAGCACATCATCTACCCTGTACCAGGGCTTGACTGTTGGCCTAGGACACCAACTGCTGACATAGATCCACCAGTGTTCAAAGAGAAGAAGGGCAGAAAGCAAATAGCTAGGAGGAAGGGGCAATTTGAGGTCCCAACAAAGAAGGATACATCAAGGATGGCAACTATCACCTGTAGCAACTACAAGATGCAGAAACATAGGTACACCTACTGCCCTCACCCCGTGAAGCCTCATCTGCAGGCAAGAAAGGACAAGCACAAGGTATGGAATATGCACACTGTTGTCATTGTTTTCAACTTATTACCATGAAACTGGCACAAACAACTAGCCTCACCAGTTTTCATTGTTTTAATCATTTAATTCATCCTAATTGTTGGGCTATGATGTGTGCTTTATTAGACAACCAGAACTCACTACCATGGAGCTGGGGGAAGTTCTACTGCTACTGCACAGCCTGCAACTAGTGCACCACCTGCTGCAACTACTAGGGTTAGAAGAACAACTGCTACTGGTCATTCCCAGCCTGCTACATCTAACAGGGGAAGAAAATCAACTGCTGCTCCTACTGGTCCTGCCCAGCCTGCTGCTTCTACAAGGCCAAGAAGAACAACTGCTGCTTCTACAAGGGCAAGCATCACCAGTGATGCTTCTACTGGTCCTGCCCAGCCTGCTGCTTCTACAAGGCCAAGAAGAACAACTGCTGCTTCTACAAGGGCAAGCATCACCAGTGATGCTTCTACTACTCCTTCCCAGGCTGCCAGAAGAGCTTCAGGTTCAAGCAATGCAGCCAGCAGGAGAGGTGGAAGGCCCTACATGGCACCTAGGGCTACAACTACAACAGAGGGGGTAACAGTAGGGTCTAAAAGGAAGAGGTTCCAGAGCACCAGGATGAGGGGTTACTTTTATGCCAATGGCAACTAGTCAGTGCACAATTTGGCTGTTGTCTTTTGAACTGCCTGCCTTAAGTATTTCTAAATATCATAAACTATGCCTGAGAACTGCTATGTGTGAACTGCTATGTGTAATCAGTATTTAGCTTGAGAACTTGTTTGTGTTACCATGCTAAGTTTGAGAACTGTTATGGATGAGAACTTTTATTGTTGAGAACATGTTTATGTCATCAACAATTTACTTGTTTGATTTGATGCTTTTTCTATTCTAAAAGATTTTGGCCACCTTGAGCCCAAGCCACTCTAAAGCCACCTCGAGCCCAAGCCACTCTAAAGCCACCTTGAAGATTAAATGGTGGTTTGGGTGGTTTTGTCGAGCCCAAGCCACCTTGAAGATTAAATGATAGTTTTAGGTGGCAGATCCATAATAGCATAGCTCTTACTATAGAAAGCTAACAAGATTACATAACTGGGGTAGTTTTGCAGCTAGTCATTACATACATTACATAACTTAACTGGAGGTAGTTTTGTAGATAATCATTACAGTCATTTCATAACTAGGGGATTCCCAAAATATACAACCCCAAGGCCAGCTATATTGTTCCAAGGCCACATATTAGCTTAACATAACTGAGGTGATGAACATCATTGTTCACTCATCAAGGATTGACTTGATCTTGGCAAGCTTGTCCTTGTTGCCATGACCAGCTTTCATAAGATCACCCACCAGAAACTCCAGCTTCTTCTTCTCCTCTACCAGCCAGTCCCTCTCTTTCTTCATCTCATCCCTCTCCTTCCTTGTGTTCCTAATGATCCCCCCCTGAGACCTAAGAATGCACTTCATCTCCTTCAGCTCCTGAGCCAGCTTCTCCATCTCCTTCATCTTGCCAAAGTCAGCACTCTGCTTCTCCTTGCTGATAGCTAGCTTCTCCATGTCCATGTCCACATCCATCTGCTTCTGCTTGAACTCTTCATCACTCATGACCCTGTTGTTCTGATATGCCCAATCAAACATGTTGGTGACATCCTCAACCAGCTGACTGTACTGATCCCCAAGTGTATCCAACTGCTTGTTGACCTTGTCCAACTCTTTCTTATACTTCTCATGGTCAATCATTCTGCCATGATTCTCCTCATGAAACATCTCCCATATCTTCTCCAAATATCTTTGCAGAATAGAAGGCCATGGGGCATCAACCCACTGAGCAACTCCACAGTCAATACCATCCTGCATCAAGTATTACAAAATAAATATGCTAACTTCAAAAAGAAAATAGATGAGATATCCAGTGATTCAGTCATACTTGCAGATACAACAGACATTCAGGAAACTTCAAGTTCAAATCAATGTCCTAAACATGTTTCATTTACTTAATTTACTGACAGAAACTGATGCTTGCAAAATCACTGTTAAAAACCTGTTTCATCAACTGCAGACAGTCCAAATTGACTGAATTTACTGAATTCACTGCAGACTAACTACCACTAACACAATTAACTGAATTTACTGACAGCAACTGCAGACAGTCCAAATTTACTGCATACTAACTACCAAATTTACTGCAGACACTGCAAATTTACTGCAGACTAACTTACATTTGATTCTTGCAACTGCAGACAGTCCAAATTAACTGAATTTACTGACAGCAATTACAACAATCTGCAGACTAACTACCACTAACACAAACCCTCGTTGGATAACACTGACCTGAGGAACAGCACATCCATAGAACCTCCTCCCAGTGTCCTTTCCTTCAAATGCAACATATTTCATGCATGGGGCCAAGTGCAGTCTACATGTGATGCTTGCATCTGCAGCTCTACCACAGAAGGATGCATCTATAGTGGTGCCAGGGTTCGCCTGCATTGTAGCACACTAGTGAACCGCAGAAAAGATAGCAACTGCTCAAACATGGTCTCAAATCGAAGAACACTTGAACACTAACCCTAACCCTACGTGCAAAGTAGATATCTTACCCAGTGCTGCTCCAGATCCATGCCGACCAGCTCCTCCTCCTCGCTGCTCTCCTCTCCATCCTTCCACGATGGCATCTTCTACGGCGGGGAGGGAACCGTGCCTCCGACGGCGGCGAAGAACTCCGGCGGCGGCAACAGGGGACAGAGCAGAGGAGTGAGAGTGAGAGAGTGAGCGAGTGGAGTGGAGTGTGAGCGGCGGGGAGTGGGGGCTCTGTTTTGTACCGACAGCCCTAACGGACATCAACCCACTCGCCGTTTGGCCTCGCCCACGTGGCACCTGACGGGTGGGCCAGCCCTGTCAGAAATCGTGTTAACTGCGGCAAACCAGTCATTTGTTTTTATTGAGAAAATTTACAAGTAAAGTGGTGGATTTTTGGGACGCGCTGGAAATGTGGTGGCAATTGGATGATTCAACTTCAAATGTGGTGGTTTTTTGCAATTCACTCTCTTTTTTTAAGAAAAGGGCTCCAGCCCCGGTTCCATTTCCATCAGAAAATGAAACCCACAGAGCTTCTTCTTCATTAGTTACAATAAAATTGAGCAACATCAAGGTTGGTCGTGAAGCTCCTGGAATGTTCAACTATAATTTGGATATCATTTGTGCAGTTAAACTACAATCAAGAGTGAAATGTATATCTCTGTTTGCACAAAAAAGGTGGAAAGGAGGGTGACTAACAAGTGATGAAACATGCATCAAATGAAAAAAAAGCATGTTCCTTATCTGAATGGCAATCGTACAAGGACAGTAGCAATTTCTAGCAGCATTGCTAGATATTAGTGTGGGCATTAGGATTAACTATGACAACCGTTAAATACGACATTACTTTAATGGTGCCATTGCTTCTTTTTACCAGCAACATTACATTAACAGCTGCTACAGAGTCGGTATTTGGGCACGGGAGAGTAGGCGGACCAGGACAGTTGCATCTCTAACGAAAAGAAGCAACTTATCTTAATGGGAAATTTAGCAGGACATGAAAAAAGTGCCATTGATTCATATTACTGGAGGCATTACATTGAAAACAACATTGGTTTAACGTGTCCTTACTTTTAACAGTGCGACTGCTACATTTTACCAGTGGCATTACATAAGAGCGGCTCGGGGCAACAAACATCAGAAGAGGATATCTGGGTTCGTCCCATTTTTGTTCGGTATATAGCCAACTTATACTGTGTGAGGCTAGCAAATCTAGTGCTGGACTTACTCTGTTGACTTGTCCCCCAGTCCCCACTTTCTTTCCTTTTTCAACCAATAGATCGGGTTTATATTGAGTTTGTACTGCGTTCCCTTTATTTCCCTATTAGAGCTAGAGACCAGTTGGATAGCCAGTATCTGCTACTTTTCGCCCCCATTATTTCCTCTTTCGAACAAGTCCTAGATTCAGGTAACAAATCTTCCCCCACCCCCTTTCTTCCTTGTTTGAACCAAGTGCTACTAGATTCGAGTGCATGAACTAGTTTTACCTCTTAACAGTAAAAAATTAGGTGGTTTTCGAACAGCCGATCGATCCTATCTACACGAGGGGGCTTGAGAAATAGTAAAAGATACAAATGCAGCGACGTGAGGAGCTCGAGAAGTAGAGCAAGGCCGGTTTCGAAGGAAGTTATACCTGAGGGTCGTCGGGATGTCGCTAGGTGGGCGGCGGGAGGCCGGATCTGCCCACACTACGGCAGCGAGGAAGAAGGGTTGGGAGGCCCTCCCTCGCCAGCGATGCTTGGGAGAGAACGGCAAGGCACGCTGATCGGGACGCGCCGGCAGTGGGTAAGAGTCGTCGCCGAGGAAGACCGCGTGAACGTTGCACCTTCTCACCTTCCCCCGGCGGAGAGGATCCGGCTGGATCTGTGACCAGCGGTGAGTAGAGAGAGAGTGTGTGGCCACCGCTGTCGTGTTTAGATCTGGAGAGGACGAGACAGTGTGAAGAGAGCAACACTAGCAAGCAAGCGCGGAGGCTCCTGCCTATATAGTGGAGTACTAGTTTTCTTTTGTCTACCGGCCGGAGCCGGCTTGACCTCGGCAATGACTGTCGAGAAGTCTTCATGCACGTGCCCCAGAGGTGCAGATGTCGTCATTTTGATCTGAAGCACCGGATTATAACATATAACACGAAAAAATGCCACATGACAAGAAATCATAACCTCACTGCCCAAAGGAGACAAGATGAATCCCGACGGACAAACTAGACGAGGATCAAAGCTCAAATTAAAGATAAACTCATAGAAAAGGGGTCAGTCGATAGCAGTCTTCGTGCATGTGCCCCCAATGACTAGCCCAACTCAGTTGTCGCTGTTTAACCCTCGCAGTGATCCGAAGCACATGAGACCTAATTTTGCGAGATGACAAGAAACCTTTTTTTAGATTTCTCACCAGAACTACAGCCCTGTACAACACAGCCTGCATGATATGTAGACGATAGCCAATCTAGGCGTGTCTGCTGGAGTCTGGTCACATGCATGGATGAACTGATCTTCCATGTCTTGCATGGATCGTCCAGGTACCAAGGTGGAGTATGTGCTTCTATTAACTCAACCGACTTGCGGGGCCGGGGAGTGTGCCTATGGTCGGTTCTCAATTGCGGTCCCACATGTGTGTGCAAACGCAATATGACGCGCGTTCCATTCGGAGAGCGGCGTGCCAGACCGACCGACCGTCTGTGGTGCGACGCGAACGCGACGGGCATGCTGTATACTCCGTACATGTGGACCGCCATTTTCTTGAGGCTTTGCTCCATGGCGCAATCCATGGATACAAAATTAGTATACTGTACTATTTAAAAGTCGAGGGCGGGGCTTTTCTCGCGCGGTAGGCGGGACAGTTCCGCCTAGTCGGTTCGACAGAGACGCGAGAAGATGAGGGAGTAGGCTGCTGCAAACGTAGGGCTGTGTGATTTGACAGTGAGTTACTGCTGGACAGGTGGGGCCCGGTAATTTGACTTGCCATTATCATTTTAACTGCAGCGCTACGACCGGCTTGAGTCTCCCGATTCCTTACCACCTCCATACAGGTGCCTCTCCCGATGCTCCACCATGTAGAGGCTGGCTCTTGCTTGAGAGCCCATTCCTCCACTTTTTCCTTGCCTCTTTCCCCCACATATGCAAAAATGCCATGTAAAGCGGGCTTATAGCCCACTATTGTACTTGATCCTACAGGTGCTAAGCCTGCCACATAGGCATAAAGTCTTATGTGGCAAGTTAATTAAGAAGAGAGAGACTAGTTTGGTGACCCTAGGAAGAAACGGTGCTAAGCGCGTGTACCTAGATGATAGACTAGTTTGGTGGTAGGCACGACCATGATACGGGCTGCTGGCAGCCCTTGGATCTGAGATCGAACGAAGGCATGCTAAGTTGCTGAAAATTTGCAGAATAACCCTCCAGGATAGGATATTCACCCATTGGTCTAGAATCACGCCATGCAACCGTTCGATCTCAGATCCAAGGGCTCTCATAAGCCCGTATCATGGGAGAATGGAAAGCTTCGTATCACCTGTAATTTTCCCGACGCTTGACATGACATCGAAAGCCATTTAATTGGGCGTCGAGTAGACATGACATCTAATTGGGCCCCATAGTACTGTGCATGAATCCATTTATCCACCAGGCAAGCCACTACCCTGCCATTCACACGCCCCCCACTCGACATTTTTACAATCGATAAGCCGCTCCTAGTCGTCCCGTCCTTTCACATTACGGCAGTTCCACTAATACTAACCCTCCTCCCAAATCCATGGCGCCCAAAATCTCCATGATCGGTGGTGAGTACAAGGTTAGAACCATCACCGGCGATGAGTTCGATGTCATCTACACCCGTTCTTCCGCAACGGTGAAAGAATGCCTGCTCGCTTCAAACGCATGTTCGAAAACTCAAATGATGAGTGGGTCGCTGGGCTAGATGTTGAGTACACCACAGTCCTGGGAAGCGAGAAGAAACTAAAGGAGGCAGAGAAGAAGAAGCCCGCCGTGATCCAGGTTTGCGTGCATGACTTATGCTTGGTCTACCCCATATGCCATGCCGACGTTGAGTGCGAGGAATTTAAGAAGTTCCTCAAGGGCGGCCGAGTCAAATTCGTTACTGTAGACTTTAGGAATGACAAGGAAATCCTGGGTCGGATAGGCCTCATTGTAGGCGACCCCTTCGACCTCCAGAAGGAAGGGCTGGTGCCCTCCCTTGATCAGCCTTCAATGCTGACCCTGGCAGGAGCCATGGTTCATCCTTCGTACGGTAAACTAGAGAAACCTCCGTACACGTTTCATCGTCATGCATGGCAGTGGAATGTACTAGATATGGACCACATCCACTACGCTGCAATGGATGGCTACCTTTGTTTCAATATCTACATGGGTTGGATGAAGAGCAAGAGCCAAGTGTGCGGTTCAACCAAAGAAGTATCGCCCAAGAGGAGGAGGGACAAAGACGAAGTCGAGGACGTGGACGAGGACTCCGAGTAAGGTGGCAGTGTCCCTGCTCATGGTGGTTCTAATGTAGTGTCTACCGGATTAGTTGCTTAGTTTAATTTCTGGTGTGCTTAGTTTTATTTGAGGGGTGTGTTGTGCTGAGCCCACAGCAGAACTATGTTATGTTTCTTCTCGTTATATTTCGTACATTACATCTTTTAGTTGGTATAGTACTACCACTTGTTTCTTGACATTATATACGTACAATATATATGGCCAACATCATATAGCCAGCAGTTTAGTTGTCAAAGAATTTCAGGGTGCTTAGTTTTGTCAAAGAATTCCAGGGTGCTTAGTTTTATTTGAGGGGTGTGTTGTGCTGGACACCATTAACTTATCATTGTGAGAATCGGATTATTTTTGTCATGTAACATGGTCAACGGGGTTTGACGTGAATATAACAATGTTTAATGGCATTTCTGAGCAAACATCTAACTTAACGATGGCATTTTTTAAATATCTAATTGCATTTTGAGCAGGCATCTAACGGATCGATGGCATTTTTTGAGTAGTTGTAACTTCTAATGGCAAAACTGAGTAGTGATACACAACTAGTGGCATAAATAATAAGAACCCAAGAATTAAATAGGGCTAATTTCTTTATTTCTTTATACCTTTGTGTGTGAAAAAAATACACGCTGCCTACCGCTAGATTTTGTTTACAGAGGCAACATAGAACTATATGAGTGCCCTATTAAATTTTGGAATTATTCTGGGTTCGTTTGGCCTTTTTTATACATTAATTGAGTTTCTGGTCATTTAATGTGCATAATTCAAATTTGAACTACAAGCACATGCTCCTGTGCACCAAAGTTGACTGAAAAATCACATGTGTGTCCTCGGGTGAATTTTAGGTCCCATGCAAGAAATGGGAATGAAATTCAAACATCTGGGCATCGTGGTTCGGCCGAGAACATTGAGAAGCTTGGTTTTAAAATTCTTGTAAATCCAAAACACGCCTGAAAATCATGAAACTTGGCATGGTGTCATGTCATGGTACTACCATGCTGTGGTAAAAAAATGCATAATAGGAACAAGTTTTGGTATAAGTTTCTTGCAAACCGGAGCTTCTCTCAAGAAGGCTCGTGGTTCTGAGAGGGAACGTGTCACCTTTGTGTGCATAATTCAAAATTTAAATACAAGCACATGCTCCAGTGCACCAAAGCTGGTTGAAAAATCACATGTGTGTCCTCGGGTAAATTTCTAGGTCCCATGCCAGAAATGGGAATGAAATTCAAACATTTGGGCGTCATGGCTCGGCTGGAAACATTGAGAAAATTGGTTTTTTAATTCCTGTAAATCTGAAAGACGCATGAAAATCATGAAACTTGGCTTGGTGCCATGACATGGCACCAACATGCTGTGGTAATTTTGCTGTCCGATTTGCGAAGGCGCACACATTAACAATCAACAAAGTCATTTTGGAACAAGTGTTGTCACGTTACAATTGGAAACACAAGTATTATTGAAACCGCGGGCGTTCTATTTACCATTTACGTGCCGCCACGCGTCCCCTTTTTTATTAGCTAGGAGGCGCCATGCAGGGTAGCTATTTGAGTACGGGAGGCGTGCGATCAGACCTTTGCGCGTGCTTATCGGGAGGAGAGCCCTTTTACCTCCATCTATCGTCCACCTCTGTCCCAAGGTACCATTAATGGCGCCCGAGCCTCTGTTTAATGGCATGGCAATGTCTCACTCGACTGAGATTTAAGAGAGAAAAAGAAAATCTGAAAAGAAAATTTTGCACGGATCTTGATGTAAGATCGACGGACCTATATAGCATCTACCGTGACTTATAGCAAGACTGATGAATATATATAAGGACGACGAAAGTGGATAATAATTGTCTTACATAATTAGGAAGATAATTTAAAAAGCCACATGCGGCTACGCCCGAAATACACAAGGGCAAAAGAAGAAGGAAGACGCATACAATGATCTGGCTCGCTGATCTCTACTTTCTTTATGTGCTGTAGGTCGCGGAGACTAGTTCTCGCGGCGGGTGATGATCTCTTTCATCAGTTTCATGTCCTTAATACGCTGCTTGGCAGCATCCATGGATTCCTCCACCAGCCTGTTGCGCTCGATGCGGAGCATGGCATTCTCGTCCATAAGTTTCTTAATGATGATGCCCGTCCTCTGCAACACGGCAGCGGTCTCCTCCTCCTGCTTCGCCCTTACGGCGATCTTCGCCCTCAGCAGGTCGCACTCGCCCCGGAGCTTCGCATTGCCCTCCCCGAGTTGTCGGATGACGCCAGTAGCCTCGTCCTGCATCCTCGCCCAGCCGGAGATCTGATCCATCTGACTATGGACTATTGCATGCATGCGCCTGTAAGAGTCCTCGCCTACCCGCGAGAAATTTTCCCAGGCTGCCGCGGCGCGGCGAGACCTCCCTGCTGCTTCGGCAGCGCGGCGGGACATCTCTGCTGCATCCGCGGCGTGGCCAGACCAGTCTGCTACATCGACGACACGGCGGGACCTCCATGCTGCTTCGGTGGCGCGGCGGGACCTCTGTGCTGCTACTGCTGCGCGGCTGGACATGTCGGCTGCTTTCGCAGCGAGGCGGGACATCACTCGTGCTTCCTCTTCCATGCTCACGTCTCCCTGGTGGAAATCTCTCGACCCAGAACTCATGCTGGCTATGGCTTGATTGTTTCTTGTGGATGAGGAGTTGAGGAGGAATGTGCAGTCATCTTAGCATAGTAGTATTTATAACCGAGTACTACTAATACGCTCCTAGGTGGGAAACCGTTTAGGTTGTGACCGGTGTGAACAGGTTTCCAATTAAATATAGCGTGGTAGTAGTAGTAATTTGGAATGTGACGAGACGCGCTCAAGATTTATTGACGGTTCTAGTTTCGAAGTGCGACACTATTCCCGGATGGCGTAACATCGGCACGTTTTCTCGGCCGTGGTGTAGCATATGCCATGGTACTACTAGTTCTTTTTCTACTGCTGTGTACGTGCAAAAACTGGCACCGTCGGATACATATCTTATGCTTGGCGTTCGACAGGAATAGCCTCGTGGCGAGCTATAGACTAGTCTTTTTTTCAGACGCATTACACCTATCTCTCGGGACTTCTCGCACGCACCATCACTGCTCCCTAGGACAATGCCACCCACATACAGTTGTACTCTGAGAAGAGGTGCACGCACGCACTCGTCCTCTCTCACACACGCATCTGTAGCTACGAATTGTAGTGTTCTCAACCATCCGATTGGCTCTATCATAGGTTTCACGTTGCTCCTTGGCCTTGAGATTGAGATGTTTTAAACGTGGAGGCTAAGATGGAGGCGCGAGGTTTTGGTTAATGTGCGGGCCGCACACGGCACCAACAGGACACGAGCTTCGTCTGCCTGGTGCGCATGCAGTCGGGTGAGTTGTCCAAGTATAGACACAACCAGGCCCTCGTTGGTATCCGCGCCTCGACTTTGGCTGGTCATAGTGGAGAGTAACATAGACCAGTTACTAGTCTATGTTACTAGTACCTTCATAGTGGGTAGTGTCATATAGGAGTACGTAGTAGTATATGCATAGTTTTGCTCCATGGCGCAATCCATCGATACTACTACTGTACAAATGTATACATTTTTTAAAAGGCTAGAGGGCGGGGCAGTCTAGCTTGGTCCTTTTCACGAGAGGCGAGGGCCTTTGTGATTTGATGGCTCATTACTGCTGGAAGGCGGGGCCTTGTGATTTGACTGCTCGTATAAATGTGCCGACGACCTGAGGAGGAGCAAAGAACCGTGCGGTATACTCAAGTTTTCCACTGGAGTACGACGGAGGAGCACGAAACACGGCAGCCCAGTGCCATATCCTCTACTCTCTACTCTTATTATATATTACTAGCAAGAGGCATTGTTCTATTGGCGATAAAGAATGATCTAATTTGCTAGTCATCTCATTTTTAGCATTGTTCTATTCATGCCTCGCAGAGAAGGTGACACGTGCGGCGAAACACCCGAAGCAAAATAAGAAACACAGGAGCAAAAGAAGAAGGAGGATTATCACCCCAAAAAAAGAAGGAAGACGCACACAAGTCTGGGGCGCTGCTCTCACTACATGAAGGGTTGCTGGCCGCGGAGTCGTAACTGCTTCTTCATCGCCTCCACGACCTCCATCTCCTTGCGCGTCTCCTCCGCCATCTTCATCATTGTGTCCATGACGCGGGATTTCTCGACGCGAGCCTTCATCATCTGTTCCACGGCCGCATTACGTACCTTGACAGCAGCCGGGTGCTCGATGCGGAACTTCGCCAACTCCTCCTTCTGTTCCATGACGAGGGCCTGCAACATCTTCATCGAGGAACTACTATTCTCATGCAGCTTCTTCCAGCCGGCGTTCTCCTCCTTCAGCAGGTCGAGCTCGTGGCAGAGCTTCGCGTTGTCCTCCTGAAGTTGCAGGATTTCGCCGGTCGCCTTCTTCTCCGAGGCAATGCTCTTCTTCAGCAGCATCACCAAGCCGGCGGTCAACTCCCCCTGCTCATTGAGCTCAGCGGGCATGTCGTCGAGGCTCTCCTTCAGCAGCTCCACCAAGCCGTGGATGAACTCCTTCTGCTTATTGAGGTGCTTATTGAGCTGATCGGGCATGCCGTCGAGGGATAACGACTCCAGCGCCGCCAGCTCGGCATGTTCGCCTCCGCGTCTAGGGCGCTCCTGGGAGCCATCGCCTGCCCGTGAGAGATCTTTCGAGGTCTCTGCGTGGCGGCGAGCCCTCTTTTTTTTCCGCAGCCTTGGTTGCCGCTCCCTTGTTACGAGTAGTTCTCGACCTAGAGCTCTGCACACCGGCCATGGCAAGGACGGACGAAGAAGCAGGACTTATGAGGAGGAAGGTAGAGTAATTTTCGGTTAGGTAGTTCCCCTTTTTATAGCCTAAGTACTAGCACTAGTACTAAAACCTGCATAGTGGGAACACGTTCAGGTTTGGTACGTACTGGTAGGTGTGAGCAGGCTTGCACTTAATTGTAGCACTAGTACTTTCGAATGTGATGGGAACAAGGTAAAGATTAATTGATGGTTTTTGGTTTCGAGGCCCGAAACGGCTCCCGATGAGTTTAGTGGAACATAAATTTCAAGTAGACTGCACTGCTCAGATGCGTAAATATTATGTTACTGTCAAAAATTGGCACAAAATACGAAGGAGACCAATGGAAGTACTACTAGCAACCCATGATTTAACTACTCGCATGCGCGCAGTGGAGTAGTAATGTCTTTCTTCCGCCCTCACGTCCACTCAATTTGCATGCGCTGTATTAATTGACCATCAATGAAGTGAAGGACTTTACACGCGTCAAATTATCACATGGGGTGGATCTTGGTACAAAATTGCGTCCGCCCGTGTACCCGCGTGTGCGTGCGAGGGAATGAGTGCGTGCGTGGCGTGCGTGCACATCTTCGCTTCGTGCATGTACCGCCAGTGCGGCTCAGGGAGGACGAGTACATTCTTCTGGAACCAGCAGCACGTCACTGTGATCAATCCACACAAGGATGTCGCGACAACGCCTCCACATGTGCCACGTGCCCACGTGGCTTCATGAACTGTAAGAGAGACACTGTGTAGCGTGCCATTGTGTTTTGCACATACTCGAAGTACTAGTAAGGTACACGTGCATTGCACGCGTCAGATTTTGCAACCAAATTACGAATAAATACCACACTGTAGCATGTAAGCTCTGAGTCATATATGCCTGATGTAGACCTTCGTTTAATTCTTATAGTTCATCTCATTCAAAATCAATTAGTTTTTATAAAAAACCTAGGGCCTCTTTGATTCGTAGGATTTCCAAAACGCGGGAATAGGAAGAACATGGGATTAGAGTGGAATGTCGTCTTGAATCCTACATGATGGTACGAGTGTTTGATTGTGCATAGAAAAAACGCAGAATTCTTTCAAAGAGGTTTGAGTGGATGTGATGTTTCCTATAAAATCTAGTGCAAATGAATCATATGGAAAAATTCCTATGGTTTACAATCCTACGAATCAAACAACCAAGATAGGAAAAATTCCTAAGGATTAGAATCCTCCAAAATTCCTTCGAGAATCCTTTGAATCAAAGAAGCCCTTAATCTATTTTATCATTCATGGAATTGTGCGTTGTAAAGCATAAAGTACAAACAAAGAATGGCAATTCAACTAGAAAAAAGTTTGGGCAGTTACGATACGGAAGATTCTAGAACAAAGGAGAACCACTTTTGTTTTGAGATTTGTGCATTATGCTTAAGTTCAACCATGGAGTCTGCTAGATTGTACATGTGGAAAAATCCGGTGGGGGCTAGAAGATGGTGCGAGGGGCCGAGTGGAGGGAGACTATGAAGGAGTGCACAACTGCGAGATCGATATTTAGAGAGAGGGGGCGAGAACGTGCGCTGTTGCGCGCAGTGGTGGAGCCATGAAAAATGTCCCATGAGCTAGGGGGCCAAGCATTGCTAATCCTTTACGAGGAGGGCCAATTCATCAACTTAAACCATTTTTACCAGCAATTATCTAATGATCACATTCATATTAGCCTCGATATATAGTGATGTTAGGGGGGCAGGGCCCTTGCTGCCCTCTGTCTTGGCCATTGTGCGCGCGTCTGAGAGATGAAGCGGAAGGCATGGATGATGAGAGGGGGGCGTTGGATATATAATTAATGTGGGTGTATTAGCTATATATGTAATCCTATATAGAGAGGTATAGATTGATCGATGTGGACGTGGGAGAGGGTGAGACCTCACTAGATATATAGATTGATCGGTTTTATGTGGAAAACTATGAAAGACCTAGCTATATACACACACACACATATAGAGGAACATCGATCGTTGCGCATGCACGTCAGAGATAAAGAATGCCCGACATGATGGAGAGGGGGATGTGTGTGTGTGTGTGCCTTCATGGGAGACCGACCTGAAGAAAAAGATTGCATGTGTGTGATGGATAATGCCGACTGGTAGTGTGTGTGCATGCATGCACGAGAGAAAGTTAGTGGTACAATTATAAAGAGAAGACCAATGTGTGGGTGTAAAAGACTAGGTGAGGTCATAATCAATGTAAAGTTGAATTCAAATATTTGAATAAGAGATCATGATGTTTGAAACCCATGCATGCATGAATATAACGGAGATCTGTGCGGTGTGGTTTGGGAACGAGCATGTTGCAATGTATACACATTGAACAAGGTCAGATTGGTTTGAATTTGAGATACCGATGGCAGACATCGTTTGGCCACATTGCATCCGTGCATGGACAAACTATTCTAATTGGAGATGATGGGTGGCTTTCGCATCACATAACTATATCTATACCCCTATATATATTATATTTTATATTTTTTATATAGTGTGCGGATAACTTTAACTTTGAAAGATGGTCGTTGGATGAGGCCAATCCGATGGTGCAGAGCTGGCAAATTTGAGCACTACTGGCCGTTGGATATCATCTAGATTCCACCAGATTTTGCCACATGTACAATCTAGAAGACTCTATGGTTGAACTTAAGCATAATGCACAAACCTCAAAACACAAGCACTTCTTCTTTGTTCTAGAATCTTCCGTATCAGAATTGCCCAAATGTTTTTCTACATGATTTGTTTTTACTTTATGCCTTACAATGCACAATTCCATGAATCTTAAAATAGATTAGCTTTCTTATAAAAACTAGATGATTTTGAATGAAATGAACTATATGAATTAAATGAACATCTACATCATGCATATATGACTCAAAGCTTACATGCTATAATGTGGTATTTATTCATAATTTGGTTGCCAAATCTCATGCGTGCAATGCACGTGTACCTTACTAGTCTAAATGGTGTCTGTGTGTGTGTTGTGCGTGTTAAACACATTGTACGTACTAAATTGTGATCTCCGTTATATTCATGCATGCATGGGTCTCCAATGTGTGGGTGTAAAAGACTAGGTGAGGTCATTTAGTAGTATATCATACTAGTCTAAATTGTCATTTTTTTCTTTTGGGTACACGTTAAGCTTGTTCTCCCGAAATTTCAAGCCGCGCCTTGTTATGCTGAAATTTCAAGCTAGTGTCTCTGTCTACCGTGCTACGAAACTCCCGCCTCTTCAACCCGCGCCTTGTTAGCCCGAAATATTTAAGATATATCTTTGTCTCATTGTGCTCCGACAACTCCCTCCATCTCAACCCGCGCCTTGCTATTCCAAAATTACAACGGCGCGAAAACTCCCACCTCCTGTGAAATCCCGACACGCGAAATGCCCGTGATACCCCTGAACCGAAAGAACCGCCTCATATCGGTGGGGGTACTTTCGTAACATACCCCACATTTCGAACAAGCGCGTCCCTAAGCCATGGTTCCCCACTCCCATCCCATCCGCCCACCCATTCATACACCGAGGCCGGGAAAACCCGCGAAGCCCCACACCCTCCTCCATCCGCCACCCAGCCGGAGCCTCTTCCCCGACGACATCGTCCACAGCAACACCTCGACGTCCCTCATCCACCGTACCGGATGAGGATCCGTCGTCGATCTGGTCGTCCCGCCGGTTCAGCCACCCCGTCCTCCACCTCCAAGGAGCTACCCCGACGTTCCCCTCGTCTTTCGCGCCACCTCCATTCCCACACCGCCGTCTTCACCTACACCACCGGAAGAGCATCAGCATCACCGTTTCCTCGGATGAAGCTCCGGCCTAATCGGCGCCACCAAAGAGGTTGTACACTAATCACTACATTTTCTTCTTGATTCGATCTCACGGTGCTGCCGGTGCTCGGTCCCGAGCCGACACGTCGCGGCTCCATCCACCGTGGCGTCGCCAGCCACTTCCTCCACGGCGTCGCTCCCTCAGCGGCGACGTCCACATCAGTAGGAGCTGCTGCTGCTTTAGCTCTCGCTCGCGTTGCTGCTCTGCTCTTGCTCTCGGTCCCCTGCCTGGTCTGCTCTTGCTCTTGCTCCCGCTGCTGCTCTCGCTCTTGCTCTTGCTTGCGATGCTGCTCTAATTTAGCTACACTTCAGTCGACTGAATCGACTTTTGGTCAGTCGATTTTCAGGGGGTGGGGGGCTCGTCGGAGTTAAGGAAGAACCAGCCGCAGCGGGGAGGGGTGCTCACCGGAGAAGTACCCTACTATCTATCTTAGGGTTCAGGGTGGGGCGGTGGTCGCCGGTGGTGGTGGGGCGGTGGCGTGGGGATCGCTGGAGAAAAAGCTCGGCATGGGGGGCCTAGAGGGATGGCCGGGGCGGTGGAGGACCAGCGGTGGGGAGTGTTTTTGGGGCGGGCGGGGCGGCTGTTTGGCCAGTAGTGGCTGGCGGCTCAGGGGGTTGGAGGTTGAAGATGAACTACAGGCCCTTGATTTCGTATCCAACGGCTGCAAAATCGACTGACCAGAGATGAAAAAGTCAGTCGACTGACGTGTAGCCTCACCTCTAGTGCGTTCAGTTTCGACAGTAAAATTCAGTTTCGACAACAAAATTCAGTTTCGACAGTTACATTCAGTTTCGACAGTTAAATTCAGTTTCGACAGCTAAGTTTAGAGATGAGCGGCTGATGTATACATCTAGCACATTGTGGTTATGTATTTTACGTCATCTATTGGAGATACTATTAGAATTCCACTCAGGTTAACGTTGTCTCTCTTGTCCTGCTTCAGCCTCGGCGTCGTACAACTCACCAGAGCTGCTCCAACGACGAAACCCTCCATCACAGCAGAGCAGTACCTCGGGCTCCATCTCCAGACGCCTAAGATCTTCTTCCCCTCCTCCGACAGCCAAGTCAGCCAGAGCATCCTCACTGGCCAACCAAATCACGCTGAGATCGACATGGCTTCGCCAAAGAGGTTGTACACTTCTTGTGGTTTGACTTAATCTCACCATACTTCTTTGCATCCTATGATCTTCCAATTCTTGTGAACCAAACACCCAGATTGGCAGCAATCCTGTGTTTTTAAATTCTCTGTTTTGCACGTGCATTCCTATCCTATTCCTGTCTATTTCCTATCCCTGCATTGTTAGAATCCTCAAATTCAAACAAGCCCTTACACAATTACTTCTGTTACAGATATGTGTCAAAGAAAACCTTGTGTGGTTTGTCCTGCTCCTGCGGTGCTGTGTTCCACCGCAGCTCAGCTGCTCCAATGATGGAAGGGTTCCCCACAGTAGGGATCCGCTCTCCAGACTGTCTTTCGCCGCCTCAGATCTTCTTCCCTGCCGCCGGCAGCCACGACAACTGCATTACCATCATCAATGAGCAGATGACCTTGAGGACTACACGCAAGAGAGGTCAGTCTCTTCCGTGTCTGCTTACGTTATGCATCGCTTAATATGATGACATGCTACTTTATTGTCGTGTTCACCTATTAGACTCCGACTCAGGTCCAAACTTATGCTGAAACTTGAGTTCTTAAATGGTTGTGGGGTACATATTGGGGCTGCAATCAGTACTATCTGTCTACTATCTGGTTAATCTCGGGTGTCTACTATGAGTTTCATGTTGGGTGCAAACAAACATTAAAGGAGCCATTATCTATATTTTTTAACTAAAGCAATTATCTGCCTGCTATCATTGGTTTTGGGTCTATCCGCAGTTTGCCATCACTCTGGATTTGTGCATGCACTCCTTACATAATCTCACTATGTTTTATTCATATGCATGTCAGTTATTGTACACAATGGAACTGAACATGTAGAGCAAAAGAGACGAGCCTTGCGTGGCAATAAAATTTCATGAAGACGCCGCTCCATGGTGGGCGCAAAGGCAGCCCCCCTCCACCCATTTTGGATCGTAATCAAGAGGAAGATAACTGTTCTGAGGGGGATTCAGAAGCAGAAGACCACTCCTATTTACCCCATGAGGTCTTCGCTCTAACTTGGCATGCTGATGTTGGTTATATCATGCATATGGTGCCTTACATTGCTTACTTTATACATCAAATATGTCACCTGCTTAGTTTAGACATGCTTTGTGTGAATGCCATCTTTTTGGTTTATTCATCATTTATGTGAATTATGCAATGCCATCTTGTTTAGCCAGGCATCATATATGTGAATTTTGCAATGCCATCCTGCTTAGCCAGTCATCTTATATGTGAATTATATCAGGCCATCATTTTTTTTGTTACGTATTACATTTGTCAACAATGTTAGTACATTCAAATACTCTTCGTGTGCATCAGCCATTTGACACGGTGATGGAAAATTCTAGAGTGAAAACAAGGTCTTCAGAGCAGACTATGCTATCTGACGAAGCGCATAAGGATTCAGAGACAGATGACCAGTCCTATTCCCCCCCCCCCGAGGTGTATGCTCTAATTAACTTGACAGGGTTATGTTGCTCATATCGTGCATATGGTGTCTTGCATTGCGATGTCATTTGATTAGTTTAGACATGCTTTGTGTGAAGGCCACCTGTTTAGTGTCTAATTACCATATATGTGAATTATGCATTGCCATCTTGTTGCAAGACATTATATATGTGAATTATGCAATGCCATGCTGTTGAGCCAATCATCATGTATGTGAATTATATCATGCTATCATTTTTTGTATTACGTGTTCCATTTGTCGACAACGTTTGTATATTCAACTACTCTTCCTATGCATCAGCCATTTGAAGCGGTGATGGAAGTATCTAGAGTGAAAACAAGGTATTCAGAGCAGACAATGCTACCTGCTGAAGCAGAAATCTTGTTGGATACAGAGAGCTCCTCAGAGGAGGATTCAGAAACTGATGACCAGTCCTATTTCCCCCCTGAGGTCTATGCTCAAACTTGGCAGGGTTATATTACCCATGTCATGCATGTTGTCTTGCATTGTTTAGTTTTTACATCATATATGGATTGCCATCTGCTTACTTGCTTACTATATAAATCATATATTGAATTATATCATGCCATCATGTTTACATACACAACATCTATCTGAATTATGGCATGGCAACCCATTTAATAAAGACATCATATAGTTATATCATCTCATCCTGTTTAGTGTTTACAGTCATCATATTTTGAATATGTCATTCTATCCGGGAATTATATCATGATATCATGTTTCCATAGGCGGCATGTATGTGAATTATGGCATGCCAACCTATTTAATAAACACATTATATAGTTATATCATGTCATCCTGTTTACATAGTCATCATATTTTGAACTATGTCTTTCCATCTTTTTTAGTTAGCCATCATAATGTAAAATTGTATCATGCTATCCTGTTTAGTTAGCCATCATATATGTGAAATTGTGTCATGCTATCCTGTTTGGTTAGACAACATAAATGTGAATTATTTCATGCCCTCTTTTATTCCCCACTATCCATTGCACCTGTCTATCATACAATGTATGTACATTCAATTACTTTTCTTGTTTATCAGCCATTAGAATTGGAGAGGGTGATGGCAATATACAACACGGTCTTCAGAAAAGATAGTGCTACCAGTTGATGCAGATAGAACCACGGTTGTACTTGCCCAAGAACCAGCCCCACCACACATAACCCAGACTCTCGCAGATTGTACCCCTACCCAGTTGGACAGAGAACCAGCTACACCCCTTCTAACCCCAACCCTAGCAGATAGTAACCCAGTTCTAGTTGACACAACACCGTCTCCACCACAGAGCACCCAAACACGAGCAGTTAGTAAGGGAACTGCAGTGCCCAAAGCATGAGGACCACCACTCCGAATCCCAACTCAACGCTTAAAGGAGAAGAAGAATTGTTCTCATTTCAGGTTCTGTAGTTATGGTTCATACTCCTTTGCTCTTGCATCACTGTATTTACTCAGACCAACTATTTTCAAATTTGAAGGATGGAATTGAAACTCCAATGGCGCAACAGGTATGTTTTAAACTTGTTTCTTTAACTGGTTTGCTGTTGTAACTTGCTCTGTATTGATTTCAGTTTCAATTGAAAAAATAGTTATGTTCATGTCATGCACATTACAAGTGTCTCTATAGTTTCCCACACTTATATTCTGTCTATTCTGCTTTGTCTTGAACAAATATTATTTGAATTGTGTCTCTATCTTGATTTGGCAACAAAAACTAGAATGATATAGACCATAAAGTGACCATGGTACATAGATATATGTTTGTTTCATGCTGTTATCCTGCACTTTACTGAACTATTACCAAATGAGTTTCATATACAACATGGTAAACCTGTGATGTGTCTGCTTGTTTCTCTTTTAGAATGCGGACAAAATATTGGAGAACAATACCCCGTTATGCAATGGTGAAGGAATTAATGCAGATAAGGTTCAAGATAGTAAGACATCCCTGTTGGTCTCCAAGAAAGCTGATAAAAACTACCTTGACGACAGTGAGAGAACCCAGAAGTCCTGTCTTGATGTAGTGTTCGAGTTACTGGCCACTACCGCTGGCACAAGCTCTTCGAACTCGCTGCCTGAATCAGTTCGTCTTCTTGAGTCTCAGCTTCAAGTTGAAAGACATCGATCAGATGTGTTGCGACAGGAAGCTGAAGGACTGAGGAAGTCCCTGCAGAATTCAGATGCATACTTTCTAGTGCAACAGCAAGCGCTGGAGGATTTAAGCGCCAAACAAGAGAAAGTTAATAAGCTTGCTAAGCATGTTGCCAGCATTATGGGTACCCAGGATATTGTTTTTTGAGATCTTCTAAAGTGGTTTCAGTTCGGGACATGTTTTGCTGCGGCGTTTATTTGCACTGGTCGCCAACTTTGACAACTAGTGTATATGATATGCTGCTTTGTTCCCTATATTTGCACTGGTGGTGAACTTTGATGCCCAGTGGATGTAATATGTGCAATAGCCGTGATAGCCTAGCGTAAGTTGCTTGGTTATTTATTTCCTTGTTGTCTTGTTTATTTGTTTGCTTGTAGTCAGTGTTGTTCTTTTTCCGTGGTTTGCTAGTGGCCACAATAACCTATTTTTTAAAACTAGGCCACAATAACCATGGGCTACATGTTTACTGTAGGGACACTGGGCCTTCTACGGGCCGTAGAAACAATCGGCCTTCTACGGGGCATAGAAACAATGGGCCTTCTACGGGTCGTATCATCAATGGGCCTTCTACGGGCCGTATTATCAATGGGCCTTCTACGGGTCGTATGATCGATTGGCCAAACATGGGCCAATAACATACCGCTTTATGGCCGTAAACGGGCTAGAGTTGGAATCGTCCGTTCATGGGCCGACCATAACGGGCCATCGTTAATCGGCCGTATTTGATGACGCTGTGAAAACGGCCCAACGTATTAACAGGCCACAAACGGGCCGACTGTAACCACGGGCTGAATTTGGCCCACAAGCAGAAAATGACAGTAACGGGCCGTAAGTAACCGAATGTGGAAATGAGCCCAAGAATAAATGGGTCCCGAGAAGGCCGAAAGATAACATGCGCTGGAAACGGCCCAACAGAATAATGGGTCGTTAATGGGTATAAAGTGATACACTGTTCATTACGGGCCAGTTTCACCACGGGCCGTTAATGGGTATAAAGTGATACACTGTTCATTACGGGCCAGTTTTACCACGGGCCATTAATGGGCCGAGAGTAATAAGGGCCTCATATGGGCCGAAAGACGTCATGGGCCATACATGGGCCAAAAGTTAAAACGGGCTGGAATTATATTGGACGGCCCAGATGACGCTACTCGGCATAATTCGGTTAGGCCGTAAACGGGCCCTGGGTTAGCGGGCTGTAAATGGGCTATATGCGAACATGCCATTAACAGGCTTGCCGTGGGCCGGCCCGCCACCTTTTGACCAAGTCAAGCGGGCCGGCCTTTTCACAGGAATGGGCCTCTGTTGGGTCGTGCCACGTGTCGACGTATCATGGGCGCTTTGTGTCCAATGAGTGGATGACATCTGTCCTAACGGTGAGCCGACACGTGTTTCCTCCAGCCAATGATGATTTTACACGTGGAAAATCCCCATTGGTCGGGGCTGTTTAACGGGTTATCGGATCAAAAACCGGACCCGTAGCTTAACGACGTTCCGTTACGGTGGATGCCACGTGTCGGTCACCCTTGACGAAAGCACTTCTGTGACGCGTGATTTATCGTCATGGAAGTGGACACTTCCGTGATGATAATTTTGGTAATGTCATGGAACACTTCTACGACAGCACAGGTATGACTATCTTGATTCTGTCATAAATTTGTCATGGATGTACATGCATGATCTTGATAACCCACAAGTATAGGGGATCAATTGTAGCCTCTTTAGATAAGTAAGAGTGTCGAACCCAACGAGGAGCTAAAGGTAGAACAAATATTCCCTCAAGTTCTATCGACCACCGATACAACTCTACGCACGCTTAACGTTCGTTTTAGCTAGAACAAGTATGAAACTAGAAGTACTTTGTAGGTGTTGTTGGATAGGTTTGCAAGATAATAAAGAGCACGTAAATAAAAACTAGGGGCTGTTTAAGTAAAGACACAATAAAGTAAATATAGCGAGTGTGGAAAAGTGGTGGTAGGAGTTGCGAAATTGTCCCTAAGCAATTGACTACTTTACTAGACCGATAGCAAGTTTCATGTGGGAGAGGCCACTGCTAGCATGTCATCCCTTACTTGGAATTCTATGCACTTATGATTGGAACTATTAGCAAGCATCCGCAACTACTAACGTTCATTAAGGTAAAACCCAACCATAGCATTAAGATATATTGGTCCCCCATCAATCCCGTATGCATCAATTTCTATGCTAGGTTGAAGCTTCTGTCACTCTTGCCCTCCAATACATAGTCCTATCAACATACAACTAACCCTATGGTGTGATCCACGCGCGCGCTCATATGATGGGAACCAAAGGACAGCAACATAACCACAAGCAAATTAAATCAATCATAGCAATTCATCAACCACCGATAGGACAACGAAAATCTACTCAGACATCATAGGATGGCAACACATCATTGGATAATAATATGAAGCATAAAGCACCATGTTCAAGTAGAGGGTACAGCGGGTTGCGGGAGAGTGGACCGCTGTAGATAGAGGGGGGAAGGTGATGGAGATGTTGGTGAAGATGGCGGAGGTGTTGGTGTAGATCGCAGTGATGATGATGGCCCCCAGCGGCGTTCCGGCGCCACCGAAAGCGAGGGGGAGAGAGCCCCCCTTCATCTTCTTCTTCTTTCTTGACCTTCTCCCTGGATGGGAGAAGGGTTTCCCCTCTGGTCCATGGTCTCCATGGCGCGGGAGGGGCGAGAGCCCCTCCGAGATTGGATCTGTCTCTCTGTCTCTCTCTGTTTCTGCGCTTTCACCGTTTCGTGTATATATGGAGATCCGTAACTCCGATTGGAGTGAAACCTTCGCCGTGATTTTTTGCCAAAAATTAGTTTTATTGCGGCCGAAGATGGGCATCAACCGCCTTACAGGTGGACCACGAGGGTCAGGGGCGCGCCTAGGGGGTGGGGCGTGCCCCCCTGCCTCGTGCCCACCTCGGACACCGTTTCGCGTTGATCTTTCTCCCAGATTTTCCAAATATTCCAAAATTAAGCTCCGTCCGTTTTTATCCCGTTTGGATTTCGTTTGATATGGGGTTTTTGCGAAACATAAAACATGCAACAAACAGTAACTAGCACTGGGCACTGGATCAATATGTTAGTCCCAAAAATAATATAAAAAGTTGGCAAAAGTATATGAAAGTTGTAGAATATTGGCATGGAACAATCAAAAATTATAGATACGACGGAGACGTATCAGCATCCCCAAGCTTAATTCCTGCTCGTCCTCGAGTAGGTAAATGATAAAAAAGATAATTTTGATGTGGAATGCTACCTAGCATAATCTTGATCATGTATCTAATCATGGCATGAATATTAAGACACGAGTGATTCAAAGCAATAGTCTATCATTTGACATAAAAAACAATAATACTTCAAGCCTACTAATAAAGCAATCATGTCTTTTCAAAATAACATGGCCAAAGAAAGTTATCCCTACAAAATCATAGAGTCTGGCTATGCTCCATCTTCACCACACAAAATATTCACATCATGCACAACCCCGATGACAAGCCAAGCAATTGTTTCATACTTTTGACGTTCTCAAATCTTTTCAACTTTCACACAATACATGAGCGTGAGCCATGGACATAGCACTATAGGTGGAATGGAATAAAATGATGGGGGTTATGTGGAGAAGACAAAAAGAGAGAAAGTCTCACATCGACGCGGCTAATAAATGGGCTATGCAGATGCCCATCAATCGATGTCAATGCGAGGAGTAGGGATTTCCATGCAACGGATGCACTAGAGCTATAAGTGTATGAAAGCTCAAACTGAAACTAAGTGGGTGTGCATCCAACTTGCTTGCTCATGAAGACCTAGGGCATTTGAGGAAGCCCATCGTTGGAATATACAAGCCAAGTTCTATAATGAAAATTCCCACTAGTATATGAAAGTGATAAATCAAGAGACTCTCTATATGAAGAACATGGTGCTACTTTGAAGCACAAGTGTGGTAAAAGGATAGTAACATTGCCCCTTCTCTCTTTTTCTCTCATTTTTTATTTTTTTTTATTTTTTTGGGCCTTCTCTTTTTTGGCCTTTCTCTTTTTTTATTTTTTTTCGTCCAGAGTCTCATCCCGACTTGTGGGGGAATCATAGTCTCCATCATCCTTTCCTCACTGGGGCAATTCTCTAATAATGATGATCATCACACTTTTATTTACTTACAACTCAATATTACAACTCGATGCTAGAACAAAGATATGACTCTATATGAATGCCTCTGGCGGTGTACCGGGATGTGCAATGATCTAGCGTAGCAATGACATCAAAAAACGGACAAGCCATGAAAACATCATGCTAGCTATCTTACGATCATGCAAAGCAATATGACAATAAATGCTCAAGTCATGTATATGATGATGATGGAAGTTGCATGGAAATATATCTCGGAATGGCTATGGAAATGCCATGATAGGTAGGTATGGTGGCTGTTTTGAGGAAGATATAATGAGGCTTATGTGTGATAGAGCGTATCGTATCACGGGGTTTGGATGCACTGGCGAAGTTTGCACCAACTCTCGAGGTGAGAAAGGGCAATGCACGGTACCGAAGAGGCTAGCAATGATGGAAGGGTGAGAGTGCGTATAATCCATGGACTCAACATTAGTCATAAAGAACTCACATACTTATTGAAAAAATCTATTAGTCATCAAAACAAAGTACTACACGCATGGTCCTAGGGGGATAGATTGGTAGGGAAAGACTATCGCTCGTCCCCGACCGCCACTCATAAGGAAGACAATCAATAAATACCTCATGCTCCAACTTTGTTACATAACGGTTCACCATACGTGCATGCTACGGGAATCACAAACTTCAACACAAGTATTTCTACAATCCACAACTACCCACTAGCATGACTCTAATATCACCATCTTTATATCGCAAAACTATTGCAAGGAATCAAACATATCATATTCAGTGATCTACAAGTTTTATGTCGTATTTTATGACTAACCATGTGAATGACCAGTTCTTGTCATCTCTCTAAATAGATATAAGTGAAGCAAGAGAGTTTAATTCTTTCTACAAAAGATATGCCCACGCTCTAACAAATATAAGTGAAGCAAAAGAGCATTCTACAAATGGCGGTTGTCTAAGTGAAGAGAAACAGACAATCCAAACTTCAAATGATATAAGCGAAGCACATGAAGCATTCTATAAAGCCATGCTCAAAAGATTTAAGTGAAGTGCAATAAGCATTCTATAAATCAACCAAGGACTATCTCATACCAGCATGGTGCATAAAATAAAAATGAAAACTAAATGCAAAAGACGCTCCAAGATTGCACATATCGCATGAACGAAACGAATCCGAAAACATACCGATACTTGTTGAAGAAAGAGGGGATGCCTTCCGGGGCATCCCCAAGCTTAGACGCTTGAATCTCCTTGAATATTTACTTGGGGTGCCTCGGGCATCCCCAAGCTTGAGCTCTTGCCTCTCTTCCTTCTTCTCACATCGAGACCTTCTCGATCATCGAACACTTCATCCACACAAAACTTCAACAGAAAACTCGGTAAGATCCGTTAGTATAATAAAGCAAATCACTACTCTAAGTACTGTTGCAAACCAATTCATATTTTGTTTTGGCATTGTGTCTACTGTAATATAGATTTTTCATGGCTTAATCCACTGATATAAATTGTTAGTTTCATCAAAACAAGCAAACTATGCCTCAAAAACAGAATTTGTCTAAAACAGAACAGTCTGTAATAATGTGAACATTCACCATACTTCTGATACTTGAAAAATTCTGCAAACATTAGGAAAAATAAACAATTTGTATAGAAAGACAGTGCAAAAAGAATCAGAACCATTTGACGTTCCAGTAAAAAAGTAAAAATCGCGCACTACAGCCAAAGTTTCTGTCCTGCACCGCACAAACCAACAAGCATTGAGAACATCCTAAAGGCAAACCTTGGCACCTTATTTTTATTTCTAAACTTTATAAAAGCACACAACAGAAATAAATGACTCTCTAAAACTTCTGGGTTGTCTCCCTGGCAGCGCTTTCTTTAAAGCCATTAAGCTAGGCATATAGTGCTCAAGTAGTGAATCCACCCGGATCCCAAGGTATATCAAAGACAATTTTAATTAGCAATGATTTGGCATTTAATAGTGAGCACAAAGAAACATATATCAAGAAATGACGAAGTCTAACTCTCTTCCTATGCATCGGCATGTCATAAAAGAACAATTCATGCACATATAGTAAAGGCCAATGCATAGTATAAACAGTTTCTTGCAATTTTATCGTGTTGGAAACATAGAGAGGTGGAGATATAGTTCCTCTCTCATAATAATTGCAAGTAGGAGTAGAAAGCACATGCATATTATATTCATCAAAATCATCATGTGTAGTAGTAAAACGCGACCCATCAATATAATCCTTAATAAGTGCAAACTTCTCCGATATAGTGTAGTTGGGAGAATTCAAAAAGATAATAGGACTATCATGCGTGGGTGCAATAGCAACAATTTCATGTTTAACATAAGGAACTATAGCAAGTTCTTCTCCATAAGAATAATTCATATTGGCATCTTAGCCATAAGCATAGCAAGCATCATCAAAAAGGGATATTTCAAGAGAATCAACGGGATCATAATAGTCATCATAGCAATCATCCTTCGGTAAGCACGAAGGGAAATTAAACAATGCATGAGTTGAAGAGTTACTCTCATTAGAAGGTGGGCACGGGTAGCTAATCCGCTCTTCCTCCTTTTGTTCTTCGCTCTCCTCATCAACTTTTTCATCCAATGAGCTCACAGTTTCATCAATTTCTTCTTCCATAGACTACTGCAAAATATTACTCTTCTTGGACAGCGGAGGCTTTCTCAATAAGTGCATTAATATCGTAATTGTATTCATAATTCTCATAACAATATTTAAGGATAGCTAAATTTTCAGGTCTGTAAACCGAATCATCAAAATCTTCAAACTCTTTAAACATAGATTCAATTTCATAAGCACCCATAAAAGCAACAAATTCTTCTATTTGTTCCACATCATCGTAATCATATATACCATTAGCATAAGAAGCTAAGGTTTTATTATCATTAAATTTGCATGAAAAGGGAAGTTGTGGAGCCTTCATCCTAGAGCAACAAGTATAATCATATCTCAAGCATAGTTGCCTAGCATACCACTTCAATATATGAATTTGATCCCATAATAGTTTTCCTTTTTGAGTCAAGCGATAATCCCTAAAGTATTCACGTTGATCCAACGTTACTCCCATTACATAATTGAATGGGGTTTTCTTAGGATTATTAAAGTAGTGTATAATATCTTTCACATAACCAGCATCGAGGGTTTTAGGAGGTTCCCCATCTCCATGAGCAGCAAGTACAACTAATTTTTTAATATTTTGTGTTCCATATCCATAACTAAAGATAGAGAACAACTAAGAACAGCAAATAAAAATTACTTAGTGATAAAGCAAACAAGCACACACGAGAATATTCACCCCACGCTATTGCTCCCCGGCAACGGCGCCAGAAAAAGGTCTTGATAACCCACAAGTATAGGGGATCAATTGTAGCCTCTTTAGATAAGTAAGAGTGTCGAACCCAACGAGGAGCTAAAGGTAGAACAAATATTCCCTCAAGTTCTATCGACCACCGATACAACTCTACGCACGCTTAACGTTCGTTTTAGCTAGAACAAGTATGAAACTAGAAGTACTTTGTAGGTGTTGTTGGATAGGTTTGCAAGATAATAAAGAGCACGTAAATAAAAACTAGGGGCTGTTTAAGTAAAGACACAATAAAGTAAATATAGCGAGTGTGGAAAAGTGGTGGTAGGAGTTGCGAAATTGTCCCTAAGCAATTGACTACTTTACTAGACCGATAGCAAGTTTCATGTGGGAGAGGCCACTGCTAGCATGTCATCCCTTACTTGGAATTCTATGCACTTATGATTGGAACTATTAGGAAGCATCCGCAACTACTAACGTTCATTAAGGTAAAACCCAACCATAGCATTAAGATATATTGGTCCCCCTTCAATCCCGTATGCATCAATTTCTATGCTAGGTTGAAGCTTCTGTCACTCTTGCCTTCCAATACATAGTCTTATCAACATACAACTAACCCTATGGTGTGATCCACGTGCGCGCTCATATGATGGGCACCAAAGGACAGCAACATAACCACAAGCAAATTAAATCAATCATAGCAATTCATCAACCACCGTTAGGACAACGAAAATCTACTCAGACATCATAGGATGGCAACACATCATTGGATAATAATATGAAGCATAAAGCACCATGTTCAAGTAGAGGGTACAGCGGGTTGCGGGACAGTGGACTGCTGTAGGTAGAGGGGGGAAGGTGATGGAGATGTTGGTGAAGATGGCGGAGGTGTTGGTGTAGATCACGGTGATGATGATGGCCCCCGGCGGCGTTCCGGCGCCACCGGAAGCGAGGGGGAGAGAGCCCCCTTCTTCTTCTTCTTCCTTGACCTTCTCCCTAGATGGGAGAAGGGTTTCCCCTCTGGTCCATGGTCTCCATGGCGCGGGAGGGGTGAGAGCCCCTCCGATATTGGACCTATCTCTCTGTCTCTCTCTGTTTATGCGCTTTCACCGTTTCGTGTATATATGGATATCCGTAACTCCGATTGGACTGAAACCTTCGCCGTGATTTTTTACCAAAAATTAGCTTTCTTGCGGCCGAAGAAGGGCATCAACCGCCTTACGGGTGGACCACGAGGGTGAGGGGCGCGCCCAGGGGGGTGGGGCACGCCCCCTGCCTCGTGCCCACCTCGGACACCGTTTTGCGTTGATCTTTATCCCAGAGTTTCCAAATATTCCAAAAATAAGCTCCATCCTTTTTATCCCGTTTGGATTCCGTTTGATATGGGGTTTCTGCGAAACATAAAACATGCAACAAACAGGAACTGGCACTGGGCACTGAATCAATATGTTAGTCCAAAAAATAATATAAAAAGCTGCCAAAAGTATATGAAAGTTGTAGACTATTGGCATGGAACAATCAAAAATTATAGATACGATGGAGACGTATCACATGACAAAAAACGCGACCTAATGTGACAAACACGTATCATCACGGAAGTGTCTTTTTTTTGTAGTGGTTGTGGCTTGCTGGGCTACGCGCTCTGCGTCCTCCTCCTTCTCCGGCAGCGTCCCTTGCATCAGATATTCCTTGAATTCCTTGGTCCAGCATCCCTCCTGGGGCTCGAGCGCCAAGAGCAGGCGAGGTCCTGAGGTCGGCCACAGGCTGGGGCTCCTGTGGCAGGCGGCTGTGGGAGCTCCTCCCGAGGCTGAGCTGTGCTTGAAAGTGGTGGCATTGCTGATGGCTTGAAGAGCCGCTCCTCGAAGAAGCCATGCTCTTGGGGCTGCCGCTTTGACGCCCTCCTAGCGATGTCGTCGGATTCCTTGTTGGTGCCACGGGGCACATGCTGCAACTCCAGGCCCAGGAACTGCTTTTCCATCTTACGCACTTCCGCGAGGTATGCCTCCATGTTCTCGTCCTTCGGCTCGTACACTTTGTTGGAGAAGTTGACGAGGAGCTGTGAGTCGCCCCTAACGGTGAGGCGCTTCACCCCCAGAGCTGCTGCGGCCTTCAGGCCAGCTATGAGGCCTTCGTATTCTGCGATGTTGTTGGAGACCTTCTCGCCCTACTGAAAGCAGAGCTGCACAGCGTACTAGAGCTTGTCCTGAGTGGGCGAGATGAGTACTGCTCCAGCCCCCACGCCCTGATGCGCGAAGGCGCCATCAAAATACATGACCCAACCGTCTGGCGCCTCGCTTACCGGTAAGGTGGACCGGTCTTCGCCTACTTCAAGTGTCGGGGCGTCCATCCATTCCGCCACAAAATCAGCGAGCGTGGCTCCCTTGATGACCCTGGTAGTGCTGAACTCCAACTGGAATGCCTGTAGCTTGATGTTCCACTCAGCGACCCTTCCAGCAGAGTTGGGGCTCCTGAGCACCCTCTCCAATGGGTAGGCTGAGACGACCTTGATGGAGTGGCCCTGGAAGTAGTGCCGCAACTTGCGCGAGGCCACCAAGAGCACGAGCAGGAGTTTCTGAGGCATGGGATACCGCGCTCTCGCGTCCCACAACACCGTGCTGACAAAATACACCGGGTGCTCGACGAGGGCAGGCGTGTTGCTAAGGCTCGCGTCCTGCGGAAGCGGGGACGTCTCCTGAGGCGGCGGAACTCCTGATGCATGATCGCTTGCGGGAATCTCGGTGGCGTCGTCCTGCCGAGCTTGGTCTTCTGTTGATGCTGCTAAGGCTCTCGCAGCGCCTTCCTGATCTTGCGTCGCTTCGGCTGTAGCTCGGCGCAACGTGCCCTTAGCTTGGTGCTCTTCCCGAACCGCCACCAACGCCGCGCTGGCGGAGTACGGGGTGGCAGCAAGGTAGAGTACTAGAGGCTCGAGAGGTCGTGGTGCTACCATCACCGGGGGGCTGGTCAGGTATCTCTTGAGGTCTTGAAAAGCTCGGTCGGCCTCCGGGGTCCACTCGAATGGGCCCTTCTTCTTCATCAGCTTGAAGAAGGGTAGGGTGCGCTCTCCCAGCTTGGAGATGAAGAGTCCCAACGCAGTTACCCGACCAGCCAGCTTCTGCATTTCCTTAAGGGTCTGCGATGGGCTCATATCCTCAATGGCCTTGATCTTTTCTGGGTTCGCCTTGATCCCTCTGTGGGACACGAGGAATCCTAGCAGTTTGCTGGAAGGGACACCGAACACGCACTTCTCTGGGTTCAGCCGCAAGTTCACCTGGTGCAGGCTCGCGAATGTCTCCTCCAGATCTTGGATCAAGGTCCTTGCCTCCCGAGACTTCACCACAATATCGTCGACGTAGGCCTCCGTGTTTCTCCCGAGCTGTCACCCTAAGGCGATGTGCATCAGCCACTGGAAGGTCGCGCCCGTGTTGCGCAGTCCGAAGGGCATGCAGGTGTAGCAGTACGCCCCACACGGGGTCAGGAAGGCTGTCTTCTCTATATCCTCTACCGCCATCTTGATCTGGTGATACCCTGAGAACGCATCCAGGAAGCACAGCAGGTCGCACTCGGTGGTGAAGTCAACGATCTGGTCGATGCGTGGGAGCGGAAATGGGTCTTGGGGGCAGGCCTTGTTGAGGTTGGTGAAGTCGACACACATTCGCTCCTTTCCGCCTTTCTTCGGCACTACAACGGGGTTCGCCAGCCATTCGGGGTACCGAACTTCGCGGATGGCACCTGCTGCCTCCAACTTGCGGGTCTCTTAGACGGTGAAGGCCTGCTTCTCTATGGACTGCCGTCTCGCCCGCTGCTTCACAGGGCGCACATTGGGGCATACCCTTAAGTGATGCTGAATCACCTCTCTCGGGACCCCCACCAGCTGGTTGGGCTCCCACGCGAATATATCCTTGTTTGCGCGCAAGAACTTCACCAACGCTTCCTCTTGGCTTGTGTCGAGGCCGGCGCCTATGGTAAAGGTGGCTCCTGAGGGCCCATCCTCGTTGACCAGCACCTGCTTGGTTTCCACCTTGTCTTGGGTGAAAAGCTGCTTCTTCTTGGTCGGTGCGGCTTCCTTGGGCTCGGAGGTGCCTGCATCGCCGGGCTACACCGCCGCGGCGGTCTTGATGCCGAGCTTGAGTGCTGCCAAGGCTTCCTTGGAGTCCCCCTTGATGGTGAGGACGCCCTTGCTTCCAGGCATCTTCATGAGGTTGTATGCTGGGTGGGTTGCTGCAATCAACTGGGCCAGAGCCGGGTACCCGAGGATGGCGTTGTACAGGAGGCCGATGCGGGCGATGTCGAAGTCGACCAGCTCGGTGCGGTAATTGTCGCGCGTGCTGAAGGTGGCGGGGAGGCGGATCTGCCCCAGGGAGTGGGCGGCGCCGCCACCTACCCCTGAGAAAGGCTTGCTGAGGCTGAGCCGCTCAAGGGGTACCTGAAGAAGGGTGAAGGCCTCCACGGAGAGCACGTTGAGGCCGGCGCCGCTGTCGATGAGGGTCTTGGTGATGGCCACGTTGCAGATGGTGGGAGTGCAGAGCATCGGGAGCATACCCGAACCGACAGTGGTGGCGGGGTGGTCTTCTGAGTCGAAGGTGAGGTGGGCCTCAGGTGCAGCCCAGCCCGGCTGAGCCCCCGAGCGCTTGGAGGCGGACCAATCTGGCGGAGGAACGGCTTGATGTGGCGATCCAAAGGCGGCGCCTGAGAGCCGCCTAGCAGGGCCGCGACCGCGTGGTGCTCCGGTGCCACGTAGCTTGCAGTGAAGAGGTCGCGCAGCTCCTCCCAAGACCCCACCGTGGATGGGAGGTTGAGCAGCCAGGCGCGCGGCTCGCCGGTGAGGGCCATGGGAAGCCAGTTGGCCATGACCTTGTCGTCACCCCCGGCCTCGAGGACGGCCTCCTCATATGCTAGCAGGAAAGATGACGGGTCCGCCGCGCCGTCGTAGCGCGGCGGCATCTCCAGCTTGAACTTGGGTGGCCACCGTACCTGCCGCGGGGCGGGGGCCAGGGCTCGGAGCCCCCTGGCCCCGTCGCCAATGCCGGTCGTTGGAGTCGGTAGCAGGGCGCCAGCCATGAGGGCGGAGCGCGGTGGCGACGGAGCGCAGATCGATGGAAGGGAAACTACGGTGCAACCCTACCTAGCGCGCCAAATGTCGGATCACGGGTTCCGGCAAAACCCTTAAGGTTCGAACTCTGGGGTGCACGCGAAGTTCTCTCCCTCCTACCGATCCGCGTCCTAACTAGCTAAGATCTCAAGAACGAGCTCGACGAACTCACAATCAGAAAGACAGGAGGTTTATACTGGTTCAGGCCACCGTCGTGGTGTAATACCCTACTCCAGTGGGTGGTGGTGGATTGCCTCTTGGGCTGATGATGAACAGTACAAGGGGAAGAACAGCCTCCTGAGGTTGAGGTGTTCTTGCGCTTGGTGCGCTTGTGGGTGAGAGGATGGAAGGTGGAATCGATCCCCCCTACTGTGGTGGCTAGTTCTACTTATATAGGCCCTGGTCCTCTTCCCAAATATTGAGCCGGAAGGGAGCCAACAACGGCCAATTTGAAAGGGGGCAGCTAGTACAGCTTATCCTGACAAAAGCGGTCTTCGCCTGCAAAAGGCTCTGGCGGTGACGCCGCCTTGGGCTCCATGGTGACCTCCGTATTGCCGTCCTGCCGGTCTTGGTCTCGTTGCACCGATATGGAAACCTTTTCTTGATGCCTCGGTACTCCGTGCCTGCGCTCGCTCCCTTAGCACCAAAGAGGAAACAAGGACGTTGCGCGTGCTGGCGCCCGCCTGGTGCCAACCTGATCTTGATCGTCATGGCTCACTTCATGAGATCCTCGCGAGGTTTGCCCTGCCTTGATCTCTCCGCCCCTCGCGATCCTGCCTGGTGAGGCCGCTCCGGAGGAGGTCTTGTGTCGTCTGCCTCGCGAGGCTTGGCCCCTCGCAAGGGTCTTGAATGCCTTGTCGGTGAAGATGGGCCGTACAGGCCTGCTAGCACAGCCACGCCATGGGCCGCAGGCAGGCAAGTATGGGGACCCCCGTTCCCAGAACGCCGACAACCTTGGTGAAGCTGCTTACATATTGCGCATCAAGATCTATAGAGATAGATCAAGACACCTGATAAGATTTTTTTGAATGAGTACATACCTTGACAAGATTTTGAAGTAGTTCAAAATGGAACAGTCAAAGAAAGAGTTCTTGCCTGTGTTGCAAGGTGTAAAGTTGAGTAAGACTCAAAACCCGACCACAGTAGAAAATAGAAAGAGAATGAAAAGTCATTCCCTATGCCTCAGTCATAGATTCTATAAAGTATGCTATGCTGTGTACCAGACCTATTGTGTACCTCACCATGAGTTTGGCAAGAGGGTACAATAGTGATCCAGGAGTGGATCACTGGACAGTGGTCAAAATTATTCTTAGTGGAATAAGGATATGTTACTCGGTTATGGAGGTGACAAAAAGTTCGTCGTAAAGAGTTACGTCGATGCAAGCTTTTACACTGATCCGGATGACTCTGAGTCTTAATGTGGATACATATTGAAAGTGGGAGCAATTAGCTAGAGTAGCTCCATGCAGAGCATTGTAGACATCGAAAATTTGCAAAATACATATGGCTCTAAATGTGACAGACCCGTTGACTAAACTTCTCTCACAAGCAAAACATGATCACACCTTAGTACTCTTTGGGTGTTAATCAGATAGCGATGTGAACTAGATTATTGACTCTAGTAAACCCTTTGGGTATTAGTCACATGACGATGTGAACAAATCACATAAAGATGTGAACTATTGGTGTTAAATCACATGACGATGTGAACTAGATTATTGACTCTAGTGCAAGTGGGAGACTCAAGGAAATATGCCCTAGAGGCAATAATAAAGTTGTTATTTATAGTTCCTTATATCATGATAAATGTTTATTATTCATGCTAGAATTGTATTAACCAGAAACTTAGTACATGTGTGAACACATAGACAAACAGAGTGTCCCTAGTATGCCTCTACTTGACTAGCTCGTTAATCAAAGATGGTTAAGTTTCCTAGCCATAGACATGTGTTGTCATTTGATTAACGGGATCACATCATTAGAGAATGATGTGATGGACAAGACCCATCCATTAGCTTAGCATGATGATCGTTTAGTTTTATTGCTATTGCTTTCTTCATGACTTATACATGTTCCTCTGACTATGAGATTATGCAACTCCCGAATACCGGAGGAACACCTTGTGTGCTATCAAACATCACAACGTAACTGGGTGATTATAAAGATGCTCTACAGGTGTCTCCGAAGGTGTTTGTTGGGTTGGCATAGATCAAGATTTGGATTTGTCACTTCGTGTATCGGAGAGGTATCTCTGGGCCCTCTCGGTAATGCACATCACTATAAGCCTTGCAAGCATTGTAACTAATGAGTTAGTTGCGGGATGATGCATTACAGAATGAGTAAAGAGATTTGCCGGTAACGAGATTGAGCTAGGTATTGAGATACATACGATCGAATCTCGGGCAAGTAACATACCGATGACAAAGGGAATAACGTATGTTGTTATGCGGTTTTGACAAATAAAGGTCTTCGTAGAATATGTAGGAGACAATATGAGCATCCAGGTTCCGCTATTGGTTATTAACCGGAGATGTGTCTCGGTCATGTCTACATAGTTCTCGAACCCGTAGGGTCCGCATGCTTAACGTTCGATGATGATTTGTATTATGAGTTATGTGATTTGATGAACCGAAGTTTGTTCGGAGTCCCGGATGAGATCACGGACAAGACGAGGAGTCTCGAAATGGTCGAGACATAAAGATTGACATATTGGAAGGTTCCATTTGGACATCGGAATGGTTCCGGGATGTTCGGGCATTTTTCCGGAGTACCGGGAGGTTACCGGAACCCCCCGGGGAGTTAATGGGCCTTCATGGGCCCTAGTGGAGAGAGCAGGCAAAGGCCAGGTGGAGGCGCGCGCCCCCCAAGCCCAAACCGAATTGGACTAGGGTTGGGGGCCTTTCCTTCTCCCCTCTTCTCCCTTTCCTCCTCCTAGTTGGAATAGGAAAGGGGGGGCGAATCGTACTTGGACCGGGAGTCCAAGTAGGACTCCCCCCTTTGGCGCGCCCCCTCTAGGGCCGGCCTCCTCTTCCCCCCTCCTTTATATACGCGGGAGGGGGCACCCCAAAGACACACACAAGTTTCTCTTAGCCCCCCTCCACAGTTACACACCTCGGTCATATCGTCATAGTGCTTAGGCGAAGCCCTGCGCCAGTAACTTCATCATCACCTTCGCCATGCAGTCGTGCTGACGAAACTCTCCCTCGTCCTCAACTGGATCAAGAGCTTGAGGGACGTCATCGAGCTGAACATGTGCTGAACGCGGAGGTGCCGTACGTTCGGTGCTTGGATCGGTTGGATCGCAAAGACGTCCGACTACATCAACCGCGTTACTAAACGCTTCCGCTTTCTGTCTACGAGGGTACATGGACACACTCTCCCCGCGTGTTGCTATGCTTCTTCTAGATAGATCTTGCGTGATCATAGGAATTTTTTTGAAATACTACGTTCCCCAACAGGAAAGGGGGGCCGCGCCCCCTCCCCTTCCTATTCGGACTCCCCTTGGGGGGCGCCTCCCCCTTATAGGTTGTCCCCTCTTCTCTCCCATGGCCCATGAGGCCCATGATTTCCCCCGGGGGGTTCCGGTAACCCCTCGGTACTCCAAAAAAATGCCCGAACCACTCGGAACCATTCCGATGTCCGAATGTAACCTTCCAATATATGAATTTTTACCTCTCGACCATTTCGAGACTCCTTGTCATGTCCATGGTCTCATCCGGGACTCCGAACAATCTTCGGTCATCAAATCACATAACTCATAATACAAATCGTCATCGAACGTTAAGCGTGCGGACCCTACGGGTTCGAGAACTATGTAGACATGACCGAGACGCATCTTAGGTCAATAACCAATAGCAGAACCTGGATGCTCATATTGGCTCCTACATATTCTACGAAGATCTTTATCGGTCAAACCGCATAACAACATACGTTGTTCCCTTTGTCATCGGTATGTTACTTGCCCGAGATTCGATCGTCAGTATCATCATACCTAGTTCAATCTCGTTACCGGCAAGTCTCTTTACTCGTTCCGTAATGCATCATCCTGCAACTAACTCATTAGTCACATTGCTTGCAAGGCTTATGGTGATGTGCATTACCGAGAGGGCCCAGAGATACCTCTCCGATACACAGAGTGACAAATCCTAATCTTGATCTATGCCAACTCAACAAACACCTTCGGAGACACCTGTAGAGCATCTTTATAATTAGCCAGTTACGTTGTGACGTTTGATAGCACACAAGGTGTTCCTCCGGTATTCGGCAGTTGCATAATCTCATAGTCAGAGGAACATGTATAAGTCATGAAGAAAGCAATAGCAATAAAACTAAACGATCATCATGCTAAGCTAACGGATGGGTCTTGTCCATCACATCATTCTCTAATGATGTGATCTCGTTCATCAAATGACAACACATGTCTATGGCTAGGAAACTTAACCATCTCTGATTAATGAGCTAGTCAAGTAGGGGCATACTAGGGACACTCTGTTTTGTCTATGTATTCACACATGTACTAAGTTTCCGGTTAATACAATTCTAGCATGAATAATAAACATTTATCATGATCTAAGGAAATACAACTAACAACTTTATTATTGCCTCTAGGGCATATTTCCTTCAACTCAGCGAGCGGTGGTGGGCTGCGGAGGTCAAGGATCATCTTGTGTCGGCTGAGGGTATCCCAGACTAAGGGGTCCCCGGGCTGCCGGCCTATCTCTCATGGGCCGGACAGGTGGGCCGCTCTTGATCCGTCCTTGGAAGGCCGAGCTATAAGCGACTCCGTGTTCTGGAAGGAAACCTCTGAAGCCTTGGCATATCCTCCAAGTCAAGATAATGGAGTCGGTGTGTTTAACCGGCCATGTGTAACCCTAGGTACCCCTGGTGTCTATATAAACCAGTGTGTTTAGTCCGTAGAGGCTAGAACCATCATCCTACTCATCTAGGGTTTAGTTCATCCGATCTCATGGTAGATCAACTTTGTAATCATCATACAAACACATCAATACAATCAAAGCAGGACGTAGGGTTTTACCTCTTCGAGAGGGCCCGAACCTAGGTAAATACTGTCTCTGTGTTCCTTATTACCCATCGATCCAAGATCTACAGCTCGGGACCCCCTACCCGAGATCTGCCGGTTTTGACGCCGACATTTGTGCTTTCGTTGAGAGTTCCACTGTGGGACCGTAGAAGGATTAATGGCTCGCTTAGTCATCAGCAATGGCATCCGCACCGGAGACGTCTTCGTACCCGACCAGCTCTTCGCGTTCGGCGGCATTGTTTTACACACCAACTCGACCGGCCACCTTGACCAGATTGATAGTTTCACCCCGGAACAGGAAACCAGGTTCAGCAACCTGGAGTACATCGCCAACGCCCAGGGCGATCTGGTCTTTTTCGGGTTCTCAGCCTTACCTGAGAAGCCCAAAAATCCCGAAGCTTCAACTTCAGACCTTCTCCCCGCCCCTATCTCCTTGTCAGCCTCTATCTTGAATCTGGCTTTGAGCTCGGATCCAATCTCAGCGTTCGAGGATCAAGGGTCGGCAGTGGCCGAACGCACCCCTTGTACTGGCATACCGAAGGTTAACTCCGAAAGATGTCAGGGGATGGATCCGGCCGACCTCTCACTATTAAACGAGACGTTAGATCGGATCCAGATGATGAGCATCACGGATGGCCCGTCCTCGGTCTATGATGAGCATCACGGATGGCCTGTCCTCGGTCTATGTTACATCCCACCCACCACCCACTTAGTAGACACTATCGAAGATTTAACCGATATGCTGGACTACGCCTCCGAGGAGGCCGAGGACATGGACGAGGATATCGAGATCATGCCCTATACGGTAGCTTCCCCAACCACCCCCAATATGGGAAAGTGGACTGCCACTTCCACCTACGACGTCTACATGGTCGACACCCCATTTGTAGTACGTAGAAGCTCACGGTTTTGCGAATCTTCTACAAGGTTCCCGGTGGTTTTTATCGGTTTTGGGAACCTTCTAGAAGGTTCCTGAACCGGTTTTCCTTTTTTCCTATTCTTTTTTGTCTTTGTTTTCTTTCTGTTTCTTTTTGTCTTTCTTTTCCTTTTTCGTCTCTATTTTTGTCCTTTTTATTTTTATTTTTTTGCTTTTCTTTTTTCTGTTGCTTTTGTTTGAAATTTTCAAAACAATTTCTGAATCAGAAAATCTTATCGTGTTCACAATTGTTTTTAAATGTTCGAGTTTCATAAAATGTTCAGGAACTACAAAAAATGTTCTTGCTTTCAAAATGTGTTTATAATCTAATAAAATGTTTGTGTTTCAAAAATATTGCATTTTCAAAAAAATCAGGATTCAAAAAAATGTTCAGAGATTTCATAAAATATTATTAATTTCTAAATTTGTTCATGATTTCATAAAAGAATTTGTGTTTCCATATTTTTCATGACTTCGTAATATTTTTGTGTTTCAAACAATGTTTAGGGATTTGAAAAAATGTTGTCGTCTTCAAAATATATTCACATTTTCATTAAATGTTTTGTGTGTCAAAAAATGTTCTGGAATTTCAAAAAATGTTCCTGTTTTCAACATTTTGTTCCAAATTTCAAAAAATGTCCCCATGTTTCTAAATTTGTGTTCAAAAAATTTCAAACAATGTGCAAATGTAAAAAAAATTGTTCTTTTACAAACAATGTTTAGAAATTTTCAAAATCTGGCAAAATTCAAATTTTGTTCGTGTAATTCAAAAACTAATTGAAGATTTCAAATTTTGTTCACAATTTCTAAATTTTTCTTATCTTTTTTAAAGTGGTTCAAAAAAATTGAACAACCTGTATGCCACAGTAAATTGGACACTAGAGTGAATATCATGTTATAGTTAAAAACCGTTCACACTATTACCTGTCACTATCTACCATAATGTATAGTGGCTAGCACGTCTTTGCTACTGCGACATCACGAGTTCGAACCTAGCGACTGCGATTCTCTTTTGGGATTTTCTCCGCTGTATTTGGGCCGGCCGAGTCGGGGACACTCATGTGCGTCAGGCCGACTGTTTGCTGCAGTTAGCGTCATATAGTAGCTCCCCTTATAGCGGGCGCCATGGGCACCGTATAGGAAATGTCGATAATGACTCCCACCCCCTCAACTCCCTCCCCGATAAACTATTGCCGCTGATTTCTCTTTTAACCTTCCTCACTAGGCCAATCCTATATGATGCATGCATGCATCATATAGGCGCGACTTTGCTGAAGTGGTGGCACGATGGCCCGACCCATTCGGCAGTGAGCACGCTGCTTTGTTTTTTTCGTTTGTGACTTGGAAATGGTTTTCTTTTGTTTTTCCCTATGTGTGGTTTTTGTTTTGGTTGTTTTCTTTGCCTTTTTTTTCCTTATTTTCTTTTTTCAGATTTGCTTTTCTTCTGGTTTTTTGGGTTATACATAAACATTTTAAAAATACACACAGAACTTTTTTATATGCATTGAACATTTTTTAAGATACGATCAACTTTTTTAATACACACTGAACATATATGGTTTAATATGTGAACTGTTTTCGTAAACATGGAACTTTTTTATAAAATGTGTGTTGAACAAATTTGTAAAATACAATTTTTCTTTTATAATAGGTTTTAAAATATCCAGCTTCTAAAAATCAACAATCAAGTTGAAACTGACTAAGAAACCAAAAAGAGAAATAAATAAATAACCATTCACGGAGTCAGTGGCCCGGCCCATTTTGCCCTGGCTTCAGCGAAGTTGTGCCTATTTGATGCGTCACATAGGAGCTTTCCCTCATTGGGGAACTCCATGGATTTGTGTGTGCATGTGGGGGGTGCACATTGCACTAGGAACGAGCGGGAGTGTGATGGGTTGAATGTGCACGTCGGTTGTCTCCCGCGCCTATGTCCAAGCCCGCAAAAATCACATTCGTGGACACATACAGATAAGCTCCTAATTATGTAGAATGTGCGGGCTATCCCGCGAAACCCACATCGAACCCACAACTTCCCCTAAAAAACCAAATTCCGTCCACATCGCCCACATGCGGGCACGTGATGTAATGACTATGGGAATTAGGGTGGTGCAGTCATTCCAAGTAAATTTTCATCGGCCTGCCAAATCAGTTTTTGTTTCCTATGTTTTGAAGTGGGGGAGTGTGGTTTTCTATGATCTTTGTACTAGTAGCACATGAAAATAGAAAGGGAAGTCCTACAAATAAATACAAAAAAACAAAGAAAAGTGCTTGTGTATGGGGCTATTACAAACAAAATGGTAAAGTTACTCTTCCGACTCGTAAAATCTAGAGTGCAATTCCTAAAACCTTGTCATCATAAGTTTACTACTTCTATAAAAATAGCGCATAACAATCCCTGCCCCCTCTGGGTAGGGCCTATCATTTCACTTCATGTTGTGTCGTCACTTTCCTCGAGCACCAACTATTGAGAATATCATTATCATTCTTAGTGTAATGTACATTTTCTCTAAGTAATGTTAGATTGTGATGCTCTCTATTATGAATTCTAATAGCTGAAAGTGCGTTATATCGACTAGAGGGGGGATGAATAGGCGATTTTTATGAATTCTTCACTGAGGAATTTGCGGGTGAGGAAATTCCTTAGCGAAGAACTACTTGCAGCGGAATAAGTACTCAAGAGTAAGCATAGCAGAACATAGGCATGGTCATCATGATGAAATGAAGACAAACAGAGAGTACAGAAAGAGTAAACACAGGATAGCACAGGATGAAGACAAACAGACTGAAGAAATTGAACTGAGGAAATTGAGAAAGTCTTCTGTCAAAGTCTTCAAACACAGATATGACAAGCACACAACACAGTAATGAGGAAATGAAAGAGTTGAGGAAATAGAACCAGTAAGCTTGGTGAAGACAATGATTTGGTAGACCAGTTCCAACTGCTGTCTCAGTTGTACATCTGGTTGGAGCGGCTAGGTATTTAAACCTGAGGACACACAGTCCCGGACACACAGTCCTCACCGTATTCTCCTTGAACTAAGTCACACAGACCTCGTCCAATCACTCGTGGTAAGTCTTCAGGTGACTTCCGAACCTTCACAAACTCGGTCACTCGGCGATCCACAATTCCTCTTGGATGCTCTAGACCATGACGCCTAACCGTCTGGAAGAAGCACAGTCTTCAAAGGTAACAAGCGTCCGATCCATGCAGGATCAATCTCTTCAGTGATGCTCAATCACTTTGGGTTTGTAGGTGTTTGGGTTTGGGTTTTCCTCACTTGATGATTTTCACTCAAAGTCCTCGGAGGATGGGATGCTCTCAAATGACAAATGTCAGTTTCTCTCGGAGTAGCCAACCAGCTAGTGGTTGTAGGGGGCGGCTATTTATAGCCTAGGGAGCAGCCCGACATGATAAGACATAAATGCCCTTCAATGATATGACCGTTAGGTGGGTAGATATTTTGGGACAGCTGGCGCATAGCACAGCAACGGTCGGAAATTTGAGTATCAAATTCCTCAGGGCTATCATGTTCCTCACTGTGTAGGCAATCCGCACTGGCGAATTCCTAACAACTCAGTCAGAACAAATTCCTCAGAGACCAGAAGAACTTCGTCTCTGTCACTGAAGAATATGACTGAACTGTATGAGATTTCCAATGGCTTCACTCAAAGGGATTGGTAGGTGTAGGATTTTGAGTTGAGCATCACATGGAAATTTTTCCTTAGTATTTCCTCGACCCCCTTTAACAGTACGGTGTTTCCTATGACTCAAGAAAGAGAAAATGAAACTACGAAAACAAAAGTCTTCGCGCTTCATGTTCCACAAATGAATACCAAGTCTTCAAGGTCACACCAATTTCTTCACTTTCAAAGTCTTCAGAAAGTCTTTAGAAATCCAAAGTCTTTAGTCGAAGAACTTCATTTTTAGGGGTCGACTTTCTCTGTAAATATCAAACTCCTCATAGACTTATAGACCTGTGGACACTCATAAACACATTAGTCTCTTAACCTATAAGTCTTCAATACACCAAAATCACTAAGGGGCACTAGCACTATAAACAAATACACTTCCATGATGATACGTGTTTGTCACAGTAGGTCACGTTTTTTGTCATGCATGTACATCCATGAAAAATTTATGACAGAATCAAGATAGTCATACCTGTGCTGTCGTAGAAGTGTTCCATGACATTACCAAAATTATCATCATGGAAGTGTCCACTTCCATGACGATAAATCACGCGTCACAGAAGTGCTTTCGTCAAGGGTGACCGACACGTGGCATCCACCATAACGGAACGCCGTTAAGCTATCGGGTCGGGTTTTGGATCCGGTAACCCGTTAACAGCCCCGACCGATGGGGATTTTCCACGTGTAAAATCATCATTGGCTGGAGGAAACACGTGTCGGCTCATCGTTGGGACAGATGTCATCCACTCATTGGACAGAAGGCGCCTATGATACATCGACACGTGGCACGGCCCAACAGAGGCCCATTCCTGTGAAAAGGCCGGCCCGTTTGACTTGGTCAAAAGGTGGCGGGCCGGCCCATGGAAAGCCTCTTAACGGCCTGTTCATATATAGCCCATTTACAGCCCGCTAACCCAAGGCCCATTACGCCCTATCTGAATTAGGCCCAGTAGCATCATCTGGGCCATCCAATATGATTCCAGCCTGTTTTCACTTATGGCCCATGTATGGCCCATGACGTCTTTCGGCCCATATGAGGCCCTATGTAACTCTTGGCCTATTAACGGCCCGTGGTGAAACTGGCCCGTAATGAACAGTGTATCACTTTACACCCATTAACGGCCCGTGGTGAAACTGGCCCGTAATGAACAGTGTATCACTTTATACCCATTAACGGCCCGTTATTCCGTTGGGCCGTTTCCAGCCCATGTTATCTTTCGGCCTTCTCAGAGCCCATTTATTCTTGGGCTCATTTCCAGCATTCGTTTACTTACGGCCCGTTACTGTCATTTTCTGCTTGTGGGCCAAATTCAGCCCGTGGTTACAGTCGGCCCGTTTGTGGTCCGTTAATACGTTGGGCCATTTTCATAGCGTCATCAAATACGGCCTATTAACGATGGCCCGTTATGGTCGGCCCATGAACGGACGATTCCAACTCTAGCCCGTTTACGGTCATAATGCGGCCTGTTATTGGCCCATGTTTGGCCAATCGATCATACGGCCCGTATAAGGCCCATTGATGATACGGCCCGTAGAAGGCCCATTGTTTCTACGGCCCGTAGAAGGCCTACTGTTTCTACGGCCCGTAGAAGGCCCACAGTTTCTACGGCCCGTAGGAGGCCCAGTGTCACTACAGTAAATATTAGCCCATGGTTATTGTGGCCTAGTTTTAAAAATAGGTTATTGCAGCCACCAGCAAACCGCGAAAAAAGAACTGCACTGACTACAAGCAAACAAATAAACAAGACAACAAGGAAATAAATAAGCAAGCAACTTATGCTAGGCTATCACGGCTATTACACATATTACATCCACTGGGCATCAAAGTTCACCACCAGTGATCATAAAGCGCAACGAAGAAGCAGATTACAAAAACTGGGCACCATTGCAGCGCAACAAAATAATACTAAACCGAGACCACTTCCAAGACAGTTCAAGAAAGGTTAGCCTTGCGGGGGAACTGCTGTGCAAGCTGCTGAGCAAGGCTGTGAGACCGGCCTAGCATGTCGGTCATAGCTTCCAGGTGTAGCTGTTTAGCGATGAGGTTCTCATTGGTGTTCTCCGCAATCTTTCTTAGAGATAGGACTTCAAGTCGACGTTGAGTTGCAGAATGCCTTTCTGCTAGAACTTGGGACTAAAGAAGTCAAACCGATTCAGACAACGAATTCTGTGAGCTTGTCTGACTGTTAGTCTCAAGTAACTTGAACACTGCATCAAGACAAGACTTTGGGGTTGTCTCGCTATCTTCAAGATGTTTTGCCTTCTTTGCTGCAATATATGTTGGGTTTGTCTCACAGCCTTCAGTAGACTTGTGCATGCCATCAGGCATATCACCCTGAAACAAAGCAGAGAGATGACAGGTTTTGCATGTGTATAAACAAAGATGATAACTGTTCTGTCAGTTCTATCCAATTTCAAATTAGAAAATAAAGAGTAAGTTCAAAATATCAATAGCATAATTTGGCATTGTTCATAATGCGGGGAGCTTCACCACACTACTGGATTACCATGTCAACATAACAAGCATAGATGAAGGGCAAAGAAAATCATTATATGTATTTTGGATAATGTGCATGGCATGTTGTTCATATCATCAGCCACATCAGTAAGATAAAACAGGAGATGACAAGGTGCAAACGTGGGCTGCTTCACCACACACTGGATTATAGGTCCACAAAAACAAGCATACATATAGGGAGTATTAAGTAATGTGCATGGTATGAATAAGGAATTTGGTTTTACAAGTAAAACTTAGAACTTACGGTTCTTACGAACATGCATTTTGGTAGAAACAACAAACTAAACAGCAGTAAACGATAGGGAGGATGAGCAAATTAAATAGCAGTTGAGGATAAAGGCTTTAGAAGGACTGGCTTACATTAACAGTTAACACCGGCTTTATAATGCCCTTCTCCATGTCAAGGGAAGTATAACTCAAGAATTTCAGCACAGAATCTTCTTCATAAGCATTGCCTGTACTCTACATTTTGTAGAGAGTAATTATAGATATGATAATACTGGAAGGGATAGAGGATAATGAAGATAAGATGCAGATTGATGCTACATAATCAACTACCAATCCCTGGAAGTACAAGCATTATAGGACAAAATGTACTGACAAGAGCAATGGGCTACACTTCTGCACTGGCATTGTCTCTGTATTCTACTTGTTGGTAAGATTAAATATAGATCTGATATTTTTTAGTAAATGGTGGGCGAGGGAGATAAGATGCAGAATGCTACAAAATGAACCAATCCCTCTTCCCATAATACAAGAGTGTTTTGAACACTGGTGTACTGTACAAAACGTTCTTATATTATGGGACAGAGGGAGTAGCTGTTAATGTAAGTACAGTGATAGATCACATTCAGTCCTTACAAGAGGACTGCAGAGCTAAATCTCTTCAAAAGCATTGGGTTGATTCTAAATTTATGTAAGAGTCCATACGGATCTTATAATGTCCACCAAATGGACGATTACGAGGCTAACATGTGCAGTGATGCTACATAATCAAACAGCTATGAAAGTAAGTATGGTCATACAGGGCAAGAGGTACTCACAAGAGCAAAGCAGTGTGCAGTATAGTTGCGAGATTCTGTGGTCCCTTGAGAACGAATGTTCTTCTGCTAACAGTTTTCATACAAGTGAGACATTAAGGCAAATGTAGAAATGTAGTTCAAATTGTGATGTGATATCATAGACAGTACCTTACGCTGCAGCCGAGACCAATGTGTAACAAGATTATTCCAGTCACTGTCGGATAAATGTAGCACCGAAGACTTTACAGAAATTTCGTTCAGAGGCTTGCCATCGAAGTGTGCTTGCCTCAGGTAGGAACGATACTTCATCAACGAGTGCTTGAAAAGCGCAACCAACCCTTGCTCGTCATCACAATCCAGTTTGTTCCTCGCCTATTTAAAAGAATGAAATCTTGTGTCTTCTGTCAGCAGAAACATATGCAGTAATGACCATGAATAACATTAGTACATTACTTACGCGTAAGTTGCGGAGGAAGACTGGAAATTGTTCTGTGTCTACGGTATAATCTTTCCATGAAGGAAAGATGCGCACAAAGTTCCTGACAACAACATAAGCTTCATCTTCTAAACTGGGAAGAAATGGAACAGGGGTCCTATTTGCTGCAATTGGGGCTCTCTCTGGTTAGAAAAGGGATTTGGCAACTGGATTTGGTGTACTCTTTGCTGGAATGGGGGTTTTGCGTCGTACAGCTGGTGCTATGTCAACTGGCATAATCATACTGTTTGCTGTAGTTGGGGTCTGCTGAGTTGGGGCATCAGAAATGACCAGTGTAGTAGGGCTAGAGTCTGCTAGAGTTGGGGTATTTTGTGGGTCAGGTGATATTGCAACTACACCTAATGGGCTATTTGATTTATCAGGTGCCACTACCTTTTCCAAATACTTTGCTTGTGCTCCTCCACGATCAACAATCGCCCTCTTCCTTTTGAACGTCTGATACACAAGAACAGCATTTGAATGGATGAATATGGCATGATGACAGATGGAATATGTACTGAAAATGGATAGGCAGGGCGTATTCACATACACGATGTGTAAACTAAGCTAATGGCAGTTCAACAAAGTAGAAGCAATGCAAAGCATCAGTCGCAAAATATGTGCGAGCAATGTAACCTTGGAAAGTTAGAGCGAGTACCTTGATGGGTGAATAAGATAGGGCATCTTCCTCTGAATCCTCCACTAGGGAGCTACATTGACTTAGGTCTCCCTCTAGCTCAGAATCACTGTTAGGATCATATTCTGAGCATGAATCTGTAGGTGGAGAGCGTTTGCATTGCATTGCATCCAGACTTGATTTCAGTCCCTTAATGCCAAGTTTGACAGCCATGGCATTGTTCTGCTTTATTCTTTTCATGCGCGCAAGATCATAATCATTATGATGCTGTTCAGAATCTGAGATTCATGAAAACATAAAAAGTAGTCAGATTATCTATGGAATGCATTGCGGATTCAACTCGGAGAGTGTCTCCCTATAAACCCCTGCATATGCAAAGTTCACCTCCCCAACCGTGCTGACCAAACCACACACAGAAATACAAACCCCTTATGTCTCTATAACAGGCAGGCACACATTTCAAAACTGAAGGAGGAACATTAGAATCATATGAAATTCGTATTTGAACAAATAAACTAAGCAATTATGAGTGGCGTAATGTTTAGCTTCAAGGGTGGAGTGTTGGTAGTGCGACACAAAGCAAGTAGGCAGATTGTATTCCATGTAAAAGATCGAAACCTATGTAAAAGCTGGAAATGACACTTTCTTTCTATACAATGCAGTGTTCGTTACCCACACATGATGGAAGAGATCACATAGAGAAATACTATTCACTCATGTCTACGGTTCCAGTATTTAGAAACAGGGTGGTCCACCCTAAAAGAATATTGACAACAAATATGACAAGGCAAGCATAGATGTAGTGAATCAATCATTTACTTGTGAGCTTACTAGGACAAGTATGCAGAATTGTAACTGCAGTAAGAGACCGTCTAAAATATGAATGAAGAAGTTTGTCTAGAACTTATTGTTTGCAACTAATCGACGTGAATAATTGGATATTATATCGAATGGGTAAGAAAGACAAGTAAAATTGTCAACAAACCTGGCTTGCAGTAGTCATCTGGGTCAATGTCACTACGACCAACAATCCAAAATGACTAGTTTATGTTTCGAGGGCCGGAATTTTGAAAACCCTGTGAACTTTAGAGGTACTAAAGATTACCGAAATACATCTGAACCATTAAGTGTAGGTAGCACTGAGCACACAACAAACCCTACTGACAGTCCTGCCTAATGAGTAATGAATCAATTAGAAAATGGGTGATGAGGAGTGGCTGCTGAGTGTTGAGGGCGTATCTTAGGATAAATCGGGTTGGCTTGGTGGGTGCTGCACGCCTGAGCCCTGAACGGACTGGGAAGGTAGGCACGGCGGCGCGCCCGGGCAGCGGTGACGCTGTTGGGCGAGCGGCTCCTGGCCTCCTGTTAGTCCGGCGTCTCCTCCTAGAGTCATGTCGTCCGGGGACGGCAAGTCGCGGGCGAGGCAGGCGGCTGGGGGCGAGTAGAGATCAGAAGCGCGCAGCAGAACAGAGGGGAATCGGGGCCTGGGATGACCCACCGTGGGCACCCTGTAGAGATACACACCCGAGCGGCGAACATGCATTTTCGAAACTAATTTAGGAACATTTAGCTGACCAATTAAACAACTCTATTTTAATAATATCAGATTCGTATTTGAACAACTAAGCTTGTTTAGCTTGATGGGTGGAGCAGTGTTATTATGACAAGAAGCACGTATTCTGATCGTATAGTGATCATAAAAGGGGGAAACTCTAAGCATATTTTTTTAGCAAAAGAGGGTTTCCCCTCCGATTTCTATTAAAGAAACCACCACGGAACCAACATGATCAATTAAACCCTAAGCATGATCAATTAAACCGTATTATGGTTGTGCCATGGCATATTTGAAGCTGCAAACTGGAGAAATGATATTTAGCATCCATTGTTTGCTTCGAACTAAGCTAAATTCTAAGAGCTGAAAAGAAAGTAGAGTAACCAAGTTAAGATCTATTTTCTGGTTGAGATCAAAAAGTTGAGGAGATATGAAGTACCACCTCTCTTGCGGCGCCGTGTAGGCATCGGGGGTGCGATGGCTGTCGGTGGCGTTGAAGCAGATCTGCGACGGTAGATGGGTGCATCGGGGGATAAGTCCCATTGTGGTGGAAGAGAAGGTCGTGTGAGCGGCCCTGGCAAAGAGGACGACGGCGCCGATGAAGCGAGAGGACGCGATGCAAGGCTAATGGTCCGTCGTCGTGGATGAGAAACGTCCATCTCTAGCAGTGACGACGCGGTCTTGGTAGGCGCTCCGGCATGGTGGAGGACGGTGGCGATGGATGTGGTGGAGGACGGCGGCGATGGATGGGGTGGCGGACGGAGGCTGGTGTGGGGATGGGGTGTTCTAGCGTGGACGGTGTATGAATGGGAAAATGGAGGGAGAGGTACGGGGAACCATGTTTTTGGGACGCGCCTGTCTGAAATATGGGAAAGTTACGAACTTAGCCCCCGTTTAAAATTTGGACGTCTCGTCGGTTGGGGATAGGACGATAATCTCGCATCTCGCCAATATTTGCCCAGAGCGATTTCGGGCGAGGAGAGGGTGGTTGGCGCCCACGGTGTATGAACGGGTCAGACAGGTAGGGTGGTTGTGTCACGTCTGAGTGAAGTTACAAACCTGCCCCTATTGAAAATATTTGCCTACATCGATTTCGGCCGAGTCGAGTTTGTTTTGCCGCCCACCGTGTATCAATGGGGAATGGAGGGAGAAACAGAGGTCTTTCGAACGATCCTGAATCAAATGAGTTTTGCCGCCCATGTTTGACACCCACCGTGTCGGAATGGGCTCAGAGGCGGCTGTGTCACGTCTAATTGAAGTTACTAACCTACCCCTATTTAGAGCAGTGGAAATCGGGCCGATGGATTGTCCGTGTAATGGGTAGACAGTAATTTCCATCTCCCAAACACTTGGCTTCGGGCAGCCGACGTGGGAGTGGACATTTTGCTGCTTCTTTCGAATTTTGGGACAATAAGCATCCACGTTTACCCTGGCAACTAAATTCGAATCCATTTTGTATTCCTATATGAATCTTTATAAATCATTCTATGTGTTTTTATATATCTTCAAAAGGACGACAAAGATGTATTCCACTGTCATATATGAATATGGTTTACAAATGCCGATACTCAAATTCAGAAACTAGAATCCAGTTTAAGGTGAATTCAAATATTTGGAACACTTCATGTCCAACTCAAATGTCACACGCAGCATAATGTGTACTCCCATTTAGATATGTACACAAGCGATGTATCAAGATTCAAATACCGAGTCAATCAACCAAGAATGTACAGAACTAACAGACATATAAACACTTATAGAGTATATGGATCAATAATATCAACTAACATACATAAGCCAGGCCGTTGTACTTTTTTTTGGCTACAATAGCATCCTTTTTTTAGCCAGCATCTTGGCCCTTTCCAATGCGTGCCACTTATGGTCCATCTATACTACTACTATTACTGAATGCACATTCAGCCCGATTGGCATATTTGTAGGTCTGGCACAGTAATCCAAATGAAATGTCTCCGAGTCTTATCAATTGATACAGACTTGTGCTCAAATAAAATTACAAACCAAAAAACAAAAAAACAATTATTACATGATCTCTAAAACAAATGGTTTGATTGATTACATGAACAGACAACACAAAGGTTATTCAACTATGGAAAGAACATTTCACCTATGATTTACCAAGTAGGAATTTAATTTCCTTTTTTCCTTCAGGACCTTAACAATCTGGTCAGTCTCAGCTTGCTTCATTTTGAAATCCACCAAATATTTAATGGTTGTCTTGAGTACTGCTTGTGATTGTGCTGTTTGCTTCCTCAACATGTCAACTTCATCTCTAAGTGCAGAAGCAGAATCTCTTTCTACCACTAGTTTAGCCTCTAGAGCATCAGCAGTTGGCAATTCATAATGCACAATTGGGCTGGTGCCACTGCTGTGGGATGATGCAACGTCCATGGGGACCTCGCTCTTTGATCTTGGGCTAACCTGTTTTGCCATTAAAATTCCGATTGGATTCAGAAAAGTTGAAGTTAGCAAAACATCTCAACTGGGAGTTATAACAGCAAACCAGTTAAACAAACAAGGAATTAAAGAGTTTCAATTGGATGCTGAAAAATAGTTATTAACATCATTGTGACCCGCTGTTGCAGCAGCAAAGTAGTTAAACAAACAAGTAGATATTTAAGTTAAGGCAAACAGGTAATTCTTAACAGTAAGTATCAAACACATAGATAGGCGCAGTCTACAATATGATTAACAGGCTGTGCCATTATGTAATCAGTAGCAAACTAAATTAAGCCAAGCAACATAATTGAACAATTTTGCAATAAGTGGCTAACTAAAATTCCGAGAAGCAGGTAACTAAACTTACGCTAGTTCTTTGTATATGCACACTACAACTTCTTTTTCGCTTACAAGGTTGTACGAAGGAGTCCATGGCATCAATTGCTTGGATATGCAGTCCCAATACTTCTTTCTTCCCACACTGCATTGGTAAGTCGAATGGTTAATCTGGTAAGATGGTGCGTCCTTGATATGTTATATGAGGACATGTAGTCAGACTAGTTGTAGCCACACACATCACACTGGCTTTTACTGTATATTTCATGTGATTACTTTTGGCATATCGAGATCTAAGCAATCTACAATAGGATGAAAAGACTGGCATCCTTCACATTATTGGCGAACTCAGTTCATAGAAACAAGCAATTCAACCATTCTGTGGGTAAATCAAAAGCGCCACTGGAATATTTTTCACTATCCAATCATACACGCAAAAAGGGGCGACGCCACCATAGGGGCTGGTATGGGCGGCCGCCTCAGGTGGCTGGAAAGTGTGCACCTAGTTTGAGTCGTCCAGGTTGGCCCATGCTAGTTTTGTTCGTCCCAACGCACGAGCAGGCAATGTAAAAAATGAAGAAAAATGTTTCAATTTGGATGGGCCAATAACATAAGTGCAAGGCAGGCCCTATAGCAGGCTCGCGGCCCAAACAAGCCCCTCCCATATCGATCGACAGCAGGAAAAATCCCAATTCATTCGCTCCAGCCTCCAGTCTGGTTCGCTCCTAACCTAACCGCCGCTGGACAGACTGACACAGCACTTCCTCGCGCCCTCGTTGGAGGGCGGTCGCCGGGCTTCAAGCGAACGGAGGGACAAGAAGATGAAGATCCAACCCTGGGTGTAGCCTGCGTGGGAGGCAACGGCGGCAGCACGGGCATGGCATCGAGCTTGCGCAAACGGACAGTCGCAGCTTGCAAGAGTAGCATGCGCAACGAGCAGGTACATCACATCCCTGATTATATCTAATTCAACTCTTCAATTTCTAGCCAATTGTTAAACCTGACGGTGTTGTAAAACTGCTTGTATGTAGGGAATCTATGAGAAAATGAAACCAATTTCTACTTATTTTATAACTCCCCCAATCAATACTGAACTGACTGAATCTGATGTATCTAATCAAGTTTCCGGTGCAAACATACAAGCTCATGTTGTTCTTGAGCCTGAAGTGTCTAATGAACAGACTGCTAATGAAGGATTTGATGCAAACGTTTTACATGCTCCTGGTGATGAACATATAGTGTCTAATGAGGGATCTAATGCAAGCATTTTGCAAGCTCATTGAAGGATTTAGTGTCTAATGATGATCTACTATGTTGAGAGAGACAGAGATTTGCAGGCATTGATGACAAGCAAATTATAGTGCATTTTCATAGCTTGAGGAAACGTCGAGGCCATCTACCAGAAAGTCCCCGTATCATGACAACATAGCATAAATACTTTTCTAATCTGTTGTTTGAAACTATTGCCATACTTGTGCAGGATAGATATATTGATATGCAGTTTGCGCACTGGTTATACGGGCAATTACACTTCGATATTTTCAGCCAGAGAACGAATAATTCAAGCAGGTACAGACCATGTTTGTAGTCCTTGTACACCATGTTGCATTTTGTGTTTTTTGGTGCTTGCATCATTTAGTGTTTATAATCTGAACTACTTTGGATCATTAGCTGGTTTTCAAAGTGCATGTAGCTTCACATTTCTCAAGTTATGTTGATTTCCGGAGTGCAAGTGCCTTCGTATTTTTTAAGTTAAATGTTCGCCCCTGGTAACTTGAATTTGTGGATCAGCCACTGCACACAAATCATACACGAATGCCAGTACGAATTAAATGAAATACAGGGACTTACGCTAGCTCGTTGTACAGGCTCACTGCAGCTCTGCTTGCGCTTGGGATGTTCCATGTACAAGTCCATGTTACCACTTGCTTGGATGTGCAGGCCTTGTGCTCCTTGCATCCCCCTCTGCATTTTTGACACGGCGAATGGTTGATCAAATAAGAGGAATCGACCTTGATGTTGTACCAGAGGACAGATACTTACAAGGTTATACGGGTGTGCAGGATGTGTACCAGATCCCGTAGCGCCGTCATGCTTCGCTAAAAAATGGATTTGCTTGTTTCAGATGATATCTCCAGAAGAAATAAGAGTTAAAGTCAGAGTTGCATAGGCGTGTAAGCTAAGAGAGCAGTGAAAGGATATCCAAACATCGTCAGAACAGTGCACAAGGGAGTGATGTGTGGATACCTAGTTCGGGCCGGCGTTTGGGCATGCTCGCCTAGCTAGAGTGCGGGTCACTTCAGAGCCGTTGAGGGTGATGCGCTGGCGTTGGCTAGCCGCGCACGGATGCAGATCTTGAGTGGCAGCGGAGCGCTACGATGCGGTGGACGAGACCGTTGGTGAAGCCCCAACGGCCTCGGGGGGCGGAGGTGCGACGATGTGCTCGGTGAAGTAGCCCCGGTGAGCTGGGAGACGGCGTCGGTGAAGCGCACCTGATGCGGTGGAACTCGGTGTCTGTGAGGCACGTCGGTTGCGGCGGCCGACGTTGTCGGTGGACCACCCGGTGCAGTGGACGAGGGTGTAGATGAGGTAGCTCCTGTGCGGTGGTGAAGCGCGACCGTCGTTTTCGTCGTTGTCGTCCAGCACAGAGGTGGGGAACGGTGGGGAAAGAGACGAGACGAGGGGCGATTCGAGGGTTGGCGGCGAATTAGGGATTTGAGCAATCTGGGCGCGGAAGGGGACGGTGGAGAAGAGAGATTTTGCAGGGCTGGAATTGGGGCCGCCAGATATTTC